>NC_090444.1:1080516331-1080817117 GCF_031143425.1 Pleurodeles waltl | reverse complement strand
AGTTCGCCCATGGGCCTCATTGTAGCGTTCCTCTGCCCTTGTCCTGGGATTCCTCACTGGGGTCAGTAGCCATGAGAGGTTGGGGTAACCAGACTCACCTGCAAATGGCGAGGGACAACTGTTAGACACACACTAACTCATAGTGACATCCACAGACCCAGACAACTATTCCCACTGATTTGGGTCCAGGTGCTCACCTAATAGCCGCACCCGGTGCCTCTGTAGTTGCCCCATCACATAAGGGATGCTGCTATTCCGCAGGATGTAAGCGTCATGCACTGAGCCAGGGAATTTTGCATTAACATGGGAGATGTACTGGTCTGCCAAACACACCATCTGCACATTCATCAAATGGTAACTCTTCCGGTTTCCGTACACCTGTTCACTCCTGCGGGGGGTACCAAGACCACATGTGTCCCATCAATTGCACCTATGATGTTGGGGATATGTCCCAGGGCATAGAAGTCACCTTTCACTGTAGGCAAATCCTCCACCTGAGGGAAAACGATGTAGGTCCGCATGTGTTTTAGCAGGGCAGACAACACTCTGGACAACACGTTGGAAAACATAGGCTGGGACATCCCTGATGCTATGGCCACTGTTGTTTGAAAAAACCCACTTGCTAGGAAATGGAGTAATGACAGCACCTGCACTTGAGGGGGGATTCCTGTGGGTTGGCGGATAGCTGACATCAGGCCTGGCTCCAACTGGGCACATATTTTCTGGATTGTGGCACGATCAAGCTGGTAGATGATGATCACATGTCTTTCCTCCATTGTCGATAGGTCCACCAGCGGTCTGTACACCGGAGGGTACCGCCATCTCCTCACATGCCCCAGCGGACAGTGCCTATGAAGGAGAACAGCGAGCACAGAGTCAACCAACTCTGAGGTAGGTAAACACAGCTTACTCTGAACATATTTATAAATTGAAATTTGCCTGTATGAGTGGTTAGGCAAGGCCTAGGTATGTGTGACGCAGTCAAAAATAAAGCCATGTGGGCCCCTGAAATGGCGGCTGCCTGACCTGTAAGGTGGGACAAGGGGATATGAGGTAATTGCGCTGACGTTGTACACCGTTGCGGTAGGCGGTCGAAGACCGCGGTGAAATTCTGCATTGGTTAACATTGGACCCTATGGGTCCCAGGAGCCAATGACGATGTACGCCGGCGGTGACGGCACGCACCGCCGTGGACATGACCTCCATTTTCTCTCTGTTCAATCACTCAATACCTGATCTTCGACAGGAGAGGACCTACACTGCAAGTGCTGCTGTGACCTCAGTCTGGAAGAGACAATGGCTCGTGTGTCTGGAGAAAGGGCCCCTGCTTTCAGCACGGAGGAGTTGGAGAAACTTGTGGATGGGGTCCTCCCCCAGTACACGCTACTCTACGGTCCTCCAGACAAACAGGTAAGTACACTGTGAGCATGCTGTATGGGCAATGCCTGTGTGGAGTGGGGTGGATAAAAGATAGGGGGGTGAGAATGAGGCGTGCATGAAACGACGGTGAGTGCATGCGCATCATGGCAAGGGTAGGGATGCGGGCCAATGACTGTGACGGTGCAGTTGGTAATTACTTCTCTTTTCCCCTGTACAATTCCTGTAGGTCAGCGCCCACCAGAATAAGGATATCTGGCGTGCCTTTGCCAAGGAAGTCCGGACCCTGGGGGTCTACCACAGACAGAGCACCCACTGCCGGAAAAGATGGGAGGACATTCGCCGCTGGAGCAAGAAGATGGAGGAGGCCCAGCTGGGGATGGCCTCCCAACGTGGGAGGGGTGCCCGTCGCACCATGACCCCCCTGATGTTCAGGATCCTGGCGGTCGCGTATCCGGACTTGGATGGGCGCTTGAGGGCATCACAGCAGCCACAAGGGGGTGAGTACACTCTCATTCTGCTGATTCAGCGCACATTTTAGGTGTCTGGGTGGGGGAGGTGAGCTGTGGGTTCCCCTAGGCCAGAGCGAGTTTGCTAGTTAAGTTCCCTAATTCAGGCAGGCCCTGTGGCACCCCACCCCACCTGTGTACAGTGCCAACTACACCTAGTCAGGCTCCTGTGACATCCATGTGTGCAGAAATCGACCATAGCCTTGTAAGCCATGTCCCAGGGATTGAATAGTGGACCCCAAGTGCGTGGCGTACTGCAGGGGGCTTCTGTGTCTGTCATGTCCGCCAACGGTAGCAGTATTGCCTGCACTGAACATGTCTTTCTTCTGTCTCCCCTCCCTTTTTGTGGTCTCCCTGTACTTGCATTAGCATCATCAGGCGGAGGAGCAGTGGCACCGGAGCAGGAGGGAGCTGCATCCCACATGGCCCTGGAGGGCGAGACTACGGACTCCAAATTCACCAGTGGGACGGAGGGCGAGGGGAGCTCCACGGTGGGGACAGGAGCTGACACCTGCGATACGGACTCCTCCTCTCATGGGAGCTCCCTTGCGGTGGCTGCCCCATCTGTGCCCCCCGCATCTACAGGTACAGCCGCCACCCCCTCTACCAGCACCGCCCTCCCAGCAGCCCCTCAGCCCTTGCCCCGTGCCCGCTCACCCAGGAGGGTGGGCATTACCTTCGCCCCAGGCACCTCAGTCCCTGCCAACCCTGCTGCCCTCAGTGAGGAGGCCATTGACCTCCTCAGGTCCCTCACTGTTGGGCAGTCTACCATTTTGAATGCCATCCAGGGTGTAGAGAGGCAGTTGCAACAGACGAATGCCTACCTGGAGGGCATTCATTCTGGTCAGGCAGCCCTTCAGTGAGCTTTTCAGACTCTGGCCTCAGCACTGATGGCAGAGATTGTCCCTGTCTCTAGCCTCCCCTCTCCAACTTCCTCCACCCAGACCCACACCCCAGTACCTCAGCCTATCCCAAGCACACCATCAGACCAGCATGCACACACGTCAACACACAAGGGAAGCTCTGGCAAACATAAGCACCACACATCCCACAGGCACTCACGCAAGCATCACACACATGCAGACACACCAACATCCACTGCCTCCACTGTGTCCCCCTCCTCCTCGTCTCCCTGTCTCGTCTCCACTCACACCTGCATGCACTACATCCTCAGCTACTACGTCCATCACCAGCACACCCACCACCACATCCACACACGTGCAGTCACCATCTCCACTAGCATTCACACATCCCCTGTGTCCTCTCCCAGTGTGTCTGTGAGGCCACCTCCCAAGGTACACAAACGCAGCCACACACCCACCCAACAGCCATCCACCTCACAACAGCCTCCAGCCCATGCACCTTCACCCAAAGTCAGCAAACGTACACATCTTACAGCCACAACCTCTTCCTCCTAGTATAAATGTATATATTTGTAAATATTTTTGATGTATGTAATTTAATATATCACAATTATTCGACTCATTTCCTTTTGTCCTTGCATTCTTCCGGGGGGCTGGGGGGTGTAACTGTTATGTATCAATATGTAGAAGCGTGTGTGTTGTAGTGGGTGAGGGTGGGGGTGGGGGTGTTGCGTGTGTGTGTCACTCTCTTTTCCCTCTCCCCTCCCCTGTGTCGTAGGTGCAGTACTCACCATTGTCTCCGCGGCTGGTGTTCGTGCTCCTGGTAGAGGAGCAGGAAGATAAAGGCTGGCAGGATTTGGAGCTCGGGTTCCATGGCGCCCTGATTCCTCGTGGGTTGTGTAGAGGTGAGCGTTTTTCCTTCGAAGTCCTTGTTCCGCAGTGTTTTTGTTTGCGTGCAATCCGCCCCGGAAAAGGTGGCGGATTGGTGGGTTGTAATAGTGTGGGCGGTACATTGTCCTCCGCCTTTCTATTGGTGGTTACCGCTGCAGTGTTTGTTTGTACCACCGTGGCGGTTGGAGTGTTAAAGTGGCTATCTATGTTGGCAGTTTCCACCACAGTCGTAATTCCATTTTTTTTACCGCCGGCCTGTTGGCGGTTTTACCGCCGCTTTAACACCGACCGCCAGGGTTGTAATGACCGCCTTAGACTGAAGCAACATGAATGGTCTAGAACTAGACTTTAACTAGGCCTCAAGAAATCTAGGCACCTGGAAAAAATCAAGAATGGGTTAATACAATGTTTCATATGAGCTTTACATGAAATGTCACATAATGTCTAGAGATACAAGAACCTTCTAGAATACTGTTTCAGAACAAACACTGCATTTTTAACATGAGGTCAAGACAATCTGAAACATTCCTTGGAAAACAATTGGAATTGTACTAGGGACTTAATATGCACAAAGAACATCACATTTTGAATTTATCATCTTCACAGGAAATCCATAGGCTCAGGATAAATGTGTGCACTTCAACAAACATTACACATCAAAGTTTTTACTTGCCATCAAATGATCGTGCACACTGTTGCCGATCTGATCACCAAGTTTTACAAGCGGGAAACGAATCGCGCACACTGCCGATTCCAACAAGAATATGTAAATGTCATGAAATGATCGCGCAAGCCTTTGCCAATCTGAACACCAAGTTTTACATGCGGGAAAAGAATCGCGCACACTGCCGATTCCAATATGAATATGTAAATGCCATGAAATGATTGCGCAAGCTTTTGCCAATCAGAACACCAAGTTTTACATGCTGGAAATAAATCGCGCTCACTGCCGATTCTAATATGAATATGTAAATGCCATGAAATGATCGTGCAAGCCTTTGCCGATCTGAACACCAAGTTTTACATGCGGTAAATGAATCGCGCTCATTGCCAATTCTAGCAAGAATATGCAAATGCCATGAAATTATCGTGCAAGCCTTTGCCGATTTGAAAACCAAGATTTACATGCGGAAAATGAATCGTGCTCACTGCCGATTCCAACAAGTATATGTAAATGCCATGAAATTATCGCGCACTCTGTCAGCGAACTGAACATCAAGGTTTAAATGCGGGAAATGAATTGCACACACTGCCGATTCCAACAAGTATTTGCAAATGCCATGAAATGATTGCGCACTCTGTCAGCGATCTGGACACCAAGGTTTAAATGCGGTAAATGAATTGCACACACTGCCGATTCTAACAAGTATATGCAAATGCCATGAAATGATCGCACACTGTCAGCGATCTGAACACCAAGGTTTAAATGCGGGAACTAAATTGCACACACTGCCGATTCAAACAAAAATATGCAAATGCCATGAAATGATTGCGCGCTCTGTCAGCTATCTGGAGATAAAGGTTTAAATGCGGGAAATGAATCGCACACACTGCCGATTTCAACAAGTATATGCAAATGCCATGAAATGATCGCGCACTGTCAGCGATCTGAACACCAAGGTTTAAATGCGGGAACTAAATTGCACACACTGCCGATTCAAACAAGAATATGCAAATGCCAGGAAAAGATCGCACGCTCTGTCAGCGATCTGAACACCAAGGTTTAAATGCGGGAAATGAATCGCGCACACTGCCGATTCAAACAAGAATATGCAAATTACATGAATTGATCGCGCGCTCTGTCAGCGATCTGAACATCAAGGTTTAACTGCGGAAAATGAATCGTGCACACTGCTGATTCAAACAAGAATATGCAAATGACATGAAATGATTGCGCAAGCCTTTGCCGATTTGAGCAGCAAGATTTGCATCAGAGCAATCATTTGCGTACTCTAAAAGTTTCCAGAGTAGGCCCCAAAACTCAAGAGTCTTTTAGAACGGGGTCGGGGGCCCAGCCTGACCTCCGTCTTAAAACCCTGCTTAAGGATCACCAAGAGAATGCCGGGCAGGCCTGGAACATCAAGGTAGGCCTCCGGAACCAGAGCTCAGGGAAATGCTTCTGCTCTGCACCAGGACCTCTGAATAGTGAGAAAGTGGAGCTGGGCTGGCTCCCTTATGTAGAGTCTAACCCAGCCTAAACAAACCACACCCAGTCATGCTGCAGGGAAAGCTTCTAGAAGGTCCTAGAAAGGGACCACATCCTGAAACGCTCTGTAAGCCTGCAGCAATACCTTGCAAATGAACATTTGCAAACATCATTAATAGTGATTTCAAGGTAAAACTCTGCAATGCAAAAGGTTAACAAACTGCATATAAACACAATGCATGAATTATGCTCTTGCATAAAGACTGGGTTTTTGCATTTTAGTCGCCCATAGAGTGCACACTGTCCTGATGTTGACACTTCGGCCATCTAACCCCAAACTGTGATGGGGGAAGTGCCCTCATTGTGAATTGTAGTGAGCACGTATACATCACGCCTATCCAAGAACTTGACTGCGAGCAGTTAGTTGGAACACAGTACTCTGGGATTTCTGGGGCTTATTGCAAACAAGCTCCTGTGGGAATCCTTTTCTGTACCACAGGCCACAGTGCCAGCTTTGTAGAGCTCACTGAACAGCTCTACTCCTGTATAGCAGCTGTCCACATAAACCTTTGTGAACGAGTGGCTGGACAAGTTCCAAATAATTTTACCTGTGACCCCTAATGTGTGAGGGCAACCTACAGAGTTTAGGGAAGAGTCTTTCCCATAAACACTCTCAAGCTGTACACATAGTCAGAAGAGCTCTCACACAGCATGTGCAGCTTTATACCATAGTGAGCTCTTGCTCACAAGGTACTGTCCGAACAGCAGCCGTCCTTTGTACACGATTAAGGACTCATTGACTGCTATATTCTTTCCAGGAGTATAGATCTCTGGAAACCCGACAGACAAACGTTCCATGACAGGCCAAATTTTGAACAACCTGTCATGGTCTGGATGGTCTCGGGGCAATGCAGCACAATTGTCACTGAAATGCAGCATGCGCTGCAATAGCAGAAAACAATCTATGCTCATGTATGGTGCGAAGATGGGGGTTACCTAAACCGTATGAGTCGTCCAGTTGGACTGCAAGGTGGGTTTCTGCACTAATCCCATTTTGAGCATAAGGCCCAAAAATATCTTCAACTCTGCCAGTGAAGTAGGAGTCTACTGGCGTGCCCTAGAACAGGGGACCTAGAGTGCCTCCATGCACCCTCAGAAATTGGGCTCCACGCAAATTGTTGCACAATTTCCTGAAGCAAGTCAACATCCAAAAATAGATGGACGTAGTCGACTGGCAAAAAGTTGGCTGTATCGACTTTACATTGAGCGTCACCAGTAAAAGGTGGAATTTAGGGCTGAACTAAACAGAGGGTCTGCCAAGAGAGCACTCTCTGTGCTCGCGGCCGCATGCACCTGCCCTCTGGGTTTGGCTAACCCTTCTGTTATCCCGCTGCACAGATTGTGCTTGCGAAAGGACAGCATGACTGTGGTCATCATCTCCTTCAGAATCACTGGAAGAGGTGTTGTGAGATGGGACAGTCGTGGGTGTGTGATGTGTCCAATAGTAAATGTCCTCACCTTATCTTCGCTTCTTCTTCTCCATTTTGGCAGATTCTCTGAAGACACTGGAAAACCCCCAAAAGAAACACTATTACTTCACCTTACCACGTACCCATCATCACAGTCTTTAGCACTGGTGGTACCCGGTGCGACGGTCATTTTTGGTGCACTGCCTCCCATGACCTCCTCTTCTAATTCCCTCAGTACCACCCAGCAAAAGTGCCCCTCATATCTCCATAGCACCCCTCCACATACATTTCAATTGTTTTAAAGCGCAGGTAATGCCTAGCTTTACTAATGCACTCAGCTAAATACATGTATATCCCTTGCAGCAGGTATATAGACCATCTGCGCTACTTTAAGGCATCAAAACTGCCACTAGGCAAAAGACAGATCTATTTCTATCACTCTCTCTCTCTCTCTCTGTATATATATATATATATATATATATATATGTATATATATATATATATATATATATACATATCACTTTTATATATGTGTGGTTTCCCTGGGGGCCGATCGGGGCTCCCAGAACAAAACACATGTAAAAAAATGACATATATATATATATATATATGTATATATATATATATATATATAGAGAGAGAGAGAGACAGAGAGAGAGAGAGAGAGAGAAAGAGATTTGTCTCTCTTTAAATATATATCTATAGAGATATATATCGATCGCTGTATATATATTTATTTATTTATATATATATATATATGTAAAGAGAGACTGACTTTCTACATCACTTCTCTTATCTTTTTTATTATACATGTGTGCCTTCCCTGGGGCCGATCATGAACCCATGGCAAAGCACACATGTACAAAAAAAAAAAAATGCCCCCAAGGTGCAAGATCACCTCCCCAGTGAAAACTATTTGGTCAAACTTTTAAAAAAAAAACATTTATTTCATAATCTGGGGGGCGCGATCACCCCCCAGAACAACCCCAACATATTTCATTTTAATTTTGTGACCCCACGGGCGGGCCAGCCCACTCACAGGGCGGCCGACCCCCCTCCACCCCCCAAACAAGATCCCTGGTGCCTGGGGCCATTTCCTAGCCATGGATCGCAGCCGCTGCTACTTTGTAGAAAGACAGACTTTTGCAACCCACCTACCTTTGATGGGCATGAGGAGGAGTGAATTTTGAATGTCACTAAACCATCATGTAGTAGCGTGGTAGTGCATTTTTATTTACAGATGTAGTAAAGTACCCTATTTCTTGGCATGGTTACCCCCATTTTCGGCGTGATGTCAGTGTGTTTGACTGTGTCTACTGGGATCTTGCTAATCAGGACCCCAGTAGTTATGCTCTCCTTCTGAAATTGGTTGTAGGATACTGTTGTTAACACAGTATGTCACCCACAATTGGCATACTGGGGCCCCCCTTATAAGTTCCTAGTATATGGTACCTAGGTATCCAGGGCACTGGGGTTCCAGGAAATCCCAATGGGCTGCAGCATATATTTTGCCACCCACAGGGAGTCTATGAAAAGATTTCTGCAGGACTGCCATTGCAGCCTGCGTGAAAAGGTGCATGCACCCTTTCACTGCCATTTACACTGCACCAGGCCACTTTTAAGTCACCCCTGTAGCAGGTCCTCCAGCACCGAGGGCAGGGTGCAAAGTATCTGTGTGTGAAGGCACCCCTGCACTAGCAGAGGTGCCCCTACGACCTCTAGGACCATTTTCTCAGACTTTGTGAGTGCTGGCATGCCATTTTATGCGTGTACTGGACATAGGTCACTGCCTATGCCCAGCTACATAATGGTAGCTCCCAACAAAGGCATGTTTGGTATCAAACATGTTGGAATCATACCCCAAAGCTTTTACAAGCATTGGTTGTATGATTACATGCACTCTGGGGGATCCTTAGAGGACCCCCAGTATTGACATTACAGCTTTCCGAGGTTTTCCAGACAGCCCAAGCTGCTGCCACCTCACAGACAGGCTTCTGCCCTCCTGTTGCTTGAAAAGCTTGACCCAGGAAGTCAGAACTAAGGATTTCCTTTGGGAGAGGGGTGTTACACCCCCTCCCTTTGGAAATAGGTGTTACAGGCTTGAGAGGGGTAGCCTCCCCAAGCCACTGGAAATGCTTTGAAGGGCACATTTGGTGCCCTCCCTACATAATCTAATCTGCACAGGTTCAGGGACCCCCAGTCCCTGCTCTGGTGCGAAACTGGACAAACGAAAGGGGAGTGACCACTCCCCTGCCCATCACCACCCCACGTGTAGTGCTCAGAGCTCCTCCAGAGGGTCCCTGGGTTTTGCCATCTTGGATTCAAGGTGGGCAGGGAACTCTGGGAGCGTTTGAGTGGCCAGTGCCAGCAGGTGATGTCACAGCCCTCCCTTGATAGGATCTTACCTGGTTAGCTGACCAATCCCCCTTTCAGGACTATTTAGGGTCTCTCCTTTGGGTGGTTCTTCAGTTACGGATTGCAAGACTCCAGCAGGAATCCTCTGCATTCTCCACTTCAACTTCTCACCGAACAAACTGCATCTGGACCCTCCAGGAACTCTAAAAACTGGAACAAAGAAGCAAGACGCCTTCTGCAACACTGTATCTTCAGCTCCTGCTAGCAACTGTAACTGTTTCCCAGTTGAGCATCCTCTGAGGACAGCCCGTCTACAGCCTGCACCAGAAGAGCGAAGGAATCTCCCTTGGGGTGAAGGAGTCACTCCCCTGCTTCAGCGGGCACCTTCTGCAACGATGACCGGCTGTGTGGATCCCCTCTCTGCTGAGCTGCGTGGATCCTGCATCAGAGGTGGTAGATTGAAGTGGTCCCAATGGTCCTGATGTCCCACTGTCCAACTTTGGTGGAGGTAAGGACTTGCCTCCCCATGCAAGACAGTACCTACTTCCACCACGTGTTTTGCAGTTGCCAAGGCTTGTTTGCATTCTTCCACAAAGTTATTCATGCATATTGCAGCTCCAGCCCCCAGCACTCTATCCTGCAATGTACAGCTTCCTAAGTGGTTCTCTAGCAGCGTGGGAGCCTTTGTTGTAGTGCTGCATGGTCCTCTTCTTGCACCTTCTTTGTCCCTGTGCTGTGGGGCTCCTGTGTGTGCTGACTGGTCTTCTGTGGGATCGCTGAGTTGCTGAGAGCCCCCTCTGACTCTTCCTCCTGGGTAGAGTCCACCTGGTCCCTCCTGGCCCTAGGCAGTGCCATTTTCCGCCAACCGTGAGCTTTGCGTTTGCCAAGGCTTGTTGGTGGACTCCAGCGATGCAAATCAGACTTCAATCATCCATCTGGCGGGGGACATCACTTGCACCAACCAGGAACCCTAATCCATCTTCTTGGGTGTAATACTGACTGTTCTTCACTGGTGGTTCTTTTTTTGCACCTTCATCTGGGTTAACAGGGGCTCCTGTTCTCCCTAGACTCTCCTGTGCTTCTTTGACTTGGTCCCCTCCTTTCAAAGTTCCTCAGGTTCAGGAATCCACTTTTGGTGTGTTGCAGTCTTTTCTGGTTATTGCATAATTCTTCTTTTCGTTTGTGTGTGTGTTTTGGGAAAGCTACTGTGTTTTACTCCTGCTTTTCAAGGCACTGGGGTGGGTTCTATAACTTACCTTTGGGGTTTTCTAGTCCTCCCAGCTCCCTTCTACAGACTACACTTGCCTAGGTGGGAAACTGATATTCCCATTCAACTTTCTTAGTATATGGTTTGTGTCCCCTAGATCCGTTTCTGACAATTGTGATTTTCACTAATTGCACTGTTTTCTAACTGCTTTTATGCCTATTTCTGCATACAAGTGTATACAATTTGTGTATTACTTACCTCCTAAGGGGGTATAGTCTCTATGGTATTTTTGGTATTTGTGTCACCAAAATAAAGTACTTTTATTTTTGTAACACTGAGAGCCTGATTTATAAAAAGTTAGTGCCGCCTTTGTGTAATTTTTTGACACAAAAGTGACGCTAACTTAAAAATATAATAATATTTTGTAAGTTTGCCCTACTTTTGCGTCGAAAAATTATGCAAAGGGGGCGCTACCTTTTCATAAACCAGGCCCTGAGTGTTTTCTTTCATGTGTGTAAGTACTGTGTGACTACAATGGTATTGCATGAGCTTTGCAGGTCTCCTATATAAGCCTTGGTGCTCATCCACAGCTACCTCTAGAGAGACTGGCTTCTAGACACTGCCAGCATTTCGCCAATAAGGGATAACTAGACCAAATATAAGGTGTCAGTACCATAGGTACCCACTACAAACCAGGGCAGCCTCCTGCAACAGACAGCAGATTTTCCATTGAAATAGCCACTAACTTTGCCCAGACATACAGTTTTACTGATACACCTACATAGCCCTCAAATGATAATGTGTGGAAATCTGGTTTCTGTGACTATGATGCGGAATTCTCTTCCTGATTACCTTCGGAGCATATCGCCAGAGGCTATGTTTAAAGCCCTTTTAAAAACTCATCTCTTTAAGAAATGTCTCTTTTCTCTGTTCCTTTTAGACAGTAAATTGATAGTCATTCTGCTTTACTTAACTATAATTAACACTCGGACACTCCTAGTGGAGCAGCTATTAGCGCTTTATAAACCCCAATCATTCATTCATTCAGTATTTAACATTTGTGCAATAACAAGTAAAGTGTCTTGATTTGTGTTGATCCTATAAAAATGTCTGTTTCCAACACAAGTCAGAATTACAAAAAAACATGCTTCGCTTTTGCTTTCCTTACTGCTGAATGCCTACAGTTAATTTACCAGTATTTACATTTTGTTGAGTTTTACAAAAAAAAAGACATCCTGCCACTTTTCCTTTCACACTCTGTACTTTAGTAAGGTTGTCACATTATACTTTAAAAACTCCTCTCACTACATTCAGAGAAAGAAAAATAAATACACCCCCCCCCCCCAGTTAAAAGAATAAGCAGCAATTTGCCAGGGGACAGCCTGACATTTGACCTCTGTCTTTGAAGGACAGGCAAATGTGACAAGCTAAACATAGAATTTAAAGCAATCTTTTTTTATTGCTCAGACTTTCCTGAACAACCATGAATTGACTCGACACCTACCAGTGGGGTATGACCCACAGTTTGAGAAATGCTGCCCTAAATGCTAAAAGAAAGGATCAACCAAATGCGAGGTGAGTGTTGTGTCTGTAGATACTGGGCATAGAAAATCAATGTATACTATGTTTATCTCTAACTGTAAAGAGGCATATTAAGGAAAGAGGACCTATGCGTAGTAAGTGATCAAGGGAAAGCAGGGTCAGGTAGATACACTGTTTATATTAGGAGCAAATGAATCATGTTCTTTGGAATGCATAAAGACCAAAATCAGTTAATTAAAAAATTAAACAAATCTATGATAACAGTAACCAGTAGAAGTTACTCACCAACTGATATGTAAGCATCAAGGTCAAACCACCTCCATAATACTCTGTTGGTATAAGAAACAGTAATTAAGATCCCATTCACATATACTATATAAACACCAGCCACCACCAAATTTCCTGCAACCTTCTTCTCTGTCTAGGCCTGTTTCTTACATTGTTCCGTCATGAAATCTACAACTGTAGTGTCCCTATCATTGGACCCACCCCTGTTCCAATACGTCCCGTTCACTCACCTAGGGACAGTATTCTCAGAATTGCTTCTTGACGTTTGCCATATTCCATCATTTGCAGGTGTGTGTGTGAAAAGAGCTGGATTTATTAAGTGCTATTAGCACTTATTGGAATCAGAATTTAGTGTCCTTCAGGCAATCAGAGGCTGCTGGACTCTCTTGACATCTGGGCTGTTTATCACTGTGGTCATGGAGTCACAGACCTTAACCCTACTTTTGGACACAAAACTAATCACCAGGATCCCCACTTTAGGCACTGACTCAGAGAATAATGAACTTAAGCTCTCCAACGCTTAATAGAGTAAGTGGTGTACTGGTAGACACTTAGCAGGCATCAAACAGCCAATGAATCACTATTAGGGCAGTATACTTTTGTTTGTAAAAAGAAAAGTATGTTGTTACTAACCACAAAACTAGAAAGTCTGGGCATAATCAACAGAAGGCATTTCTCACAAGTACTAACGGGAGCATTACCCATGATATTCTCAGAGGCAATCTATGGTGGTTAAGCGCATTGGCCATTGTATAAAAAGGGCAATGTCTGTGGCCCATGGAGAGCTTCTATATCACTCATAGTCACTCAGTAGTCCCAGTCCATCACTTTTATGTTCTTTGTCTGGGTTTAATGTCACAGTACTTCTTTGAAAACAGTGCATGTTGCTGTCTACTGGAGCATGCCACCCTCATAGTGTGAATCTGGCATGGGCCATTGAAAAGAAGTGCTTCTGTCCTTGCCCCAGTTCAGCCACAGTGTTCGCTCATTTCGCCCACCAATCTGGTCATTGGTAGCAGAACCAGCACCAGTGAAAAAAGGGTGCATTCAAATTTATTTGCTCGAGGCCCTGATGGTTTTGCAGCTTGGGTTCTTTTTTGGGGTCAGTCAAAACCTTCTACCCAAGTGAGCTAGTTGCCAACCTCATGTATTGGTGATGTCCCCTTGCTGATATCCCCAGAAACCCTCCTAAGCAATTGGTCAGCTCTTCCTAAAGTAAGGTCCAAATATGTGGAGTGTCCCATTCACATATCTGTTGCCTAGTGGGAGTTAGCCCTTCCAGAGAACTAAAAGCCAGGAAAGAGCAGGGGGAACTTCCTGGACTTAAAGTGAACCAGTGTCCCCTTTCCTAAACACTCTTCAATCTGGCCTATTACAAATATTCCTGAAGTGTCTGAAAATGTCCTCCAATTCTATGCAGCTGAATGGGATATTTCTGACCCTCTATCTTAGGTAATACTTGGATTCTGTAAAATACACAATGGAGGTCAGTGTGGCCAGGCCACATTCACTCCGCATACTCTACTTGCTTCCATTTCTATCTCATTACTTGCATCTTTCTTGTTGGGGTGAGCTCTACAAGCATTGGGAGCCCTTGATTTTATAAATAGGGGTCAGAATCATACTTGTGTATGAATTCTAAAATTGTCTAGGACACAAAACAAACAACTATTGTATTCATGTTGCTCCGGCAAGAATAAAACTGAAATGAAAAGCAGATGGCTAAGGGATTCAATCATTCCACCATCCTAATGTGTAAACATATTTCCATTAATCCTTTAAACCACTTAGGTCAGTGGTCTTCATCAGGACCATCAGATCCAAGTTGTCACCCTACTTCGCTTTTTGAATCTCGTTTGTGTAGGAGAAAGACATATAAACATATAACACACAATTGATACTCACTTGTATCACAGTGGTGATTCATGCAGAAACACATATAAACAGAAAGAAATAATTAGACAAAAGCGTTTGCACTTTCGATATCTTGTACATGCAAAAAATACCAGTGACACACTGCATACTGGCTCAAGAAACACTGTACTTCACTGTGAAAGTAATCCTATACAAGAACACAATTATGGCTCAACAATGCAGATGGGAACTTACCCGGTGTATCTAAGCAATTCACCTCATTAAAGGGAAGAACTAAACACCTGCCTGTAGGTAAGCACTGAGAGGCACAGAGGGAAATTACATTAGTATCTATATCAATGGTTAGAGCCAAATGGCTAGATAACAAAATTCAGGAATCATCATAGTTATTGTTGTAGGAAAGACTTAGGGTGTGATATACAGTTGGGGGGATGGGGCTATTCCATTACAAACATGACGGATATGCCATCCACCATATTACGATTCCATAATATCCTATGGAAACCGCAATATGACGTACAGTATGTCCGTCACATTTGTGACTGAGTAACCTGTCCGCCAAACTCAAAATCAGGCCCTTCATCAAGGGATCAGCTGACTGCACCTTTCTACCTTCTCAGTGTTCTTAGGGAAGTAGAAAAAATGCTTCCCTTTTAGTGGGACAAGTGGGTATAGTGTGTGATGTCAGAGACATGTGGGATATCTCACACCAATGTGCTGCATATAAACGGTGGGACTAATGCCACCCTAAAGGCCTCATCCTGGATACTTGTCTTTATTAACATGGGTATTTTATTGCAGAGTGTCATTCTTATTGATGCCAGTAACTGACCGGACGAAATATAATATGAATATTCTATTGTAGATTTAAAATATGCAGATATTAATCCATCAAAAAGCATGCCTCCTTGTCTCATAAACTGCTTTGTTATTGTTTCTAATTCTAGTATGTAGCACACTTTTAATGTCCCTTCTATTAGGGCCAGGTACTTATGTACAAGGGTAGTGCAAATATGCTCTTCATAGGTTTACTTCCCAAAATGTAGAAGGAAAACAGCTTATTTAGTCAGTCAGTCAAAAGATCTTTATTCGGCATTTTGCCATAAAAGCACATATACGTTACATAAAATATAAATAACTATTAAAATACAATCCTTATAGATTAAGACAGAGTACAAACATCTTCATCCGACTAAAATTACAAGGCTAATCATCAAAGTGTATCAAAAAGTGTCCCGCAACCCTTCTAAATGAGAATATAATAATTTACAAACATTAAAATCCCAATCAACAGAATAAAATCACAGATAATCAGAGTTATATTAATAAACAGGTACATCGGCCAGTGCATATCGTTTACTAATAGCAATGGCTGATTTAATAAAACTTAAAACTGAACTACACATTTGTTTGGATGAAAGTCGTTGAATACCAATCAATGCCTCCTTATGGAAAATAGTATGTAGTTTGCACAGGATTGGCAATATAAAAGCTTTCTTAGGAACTGAGTAAAGTGAGCAAAATAGAACAAAGGGACAAGTCCTTTGTTTGGAAAAATTATCACAAGGACAAGGCGGTAACATTTTTTGCCACATACATTTCTTTAGAAAAGCCACTCTAAAATGGATCATATTTAATCTAAAAAGAACAAGTAGAGAGTACAAAGAAGGAATTGGGAACCAGTTGAAATATGGTTCTATCAAAGTTAAAGTTGAAATCTGGGGTGCGACGGGTGCAGTGGCACCCGTCGCGATTTTCACTGTCTGCTAAGCAGACAGTGAAAATCTTTGTGGCATGGGCAGTGCAGGGGCCCCCAGGGGCCCCACGACACCCGTTCCCGCCAGCCTGGTTCTGGCGGTGAAAACCGCCAGAAACAGGCTGGCGGGAAGGGGGTCGGAATCCCCATGGCGGCGCTGCAAGCAGCGCCGCCATGGAGGATTCCCTGGGCCAGGGGAAAACCGGCGGGAAACCGCCGGTTCCCCTTTTCTGACCGCGGCTTTACCGCCGCGGTCAGAATAGCCCAGGAAGCACCGCCAGCCTGTTGGCGGTGCTTCCGCTGCCCTCCGCCCTGGCGGTCAGAGACCGCCAGGGTTGGATTGAGGGCCATAATCTCCAAGTCCAATTTCCGAAAAGAATTATGTACAAAAATAAGCCATGGAATCTTATTATGATTGGTTCGTTGGATGCAATTGATTAAACAGTCTTGAACTAGGCTAGCCGCAGGATTTAACCATACTTTTATCCATAGCAGGAGTGGGGCGATATCAATCAAATCCTTAACGTACCGTACTCCCAGCTCCTCATGGCAAATAATATTTGCTACATTCTTAGGTACCAGAAGCAGCCAGTGGATATTCTCTATACGTTATAAGACGGTTGAGTTAGTATATCCCCAAAGGCCCCCCCCCCATAGATTGCTGCAGAAACACATTTAGATTTATAGAGCATAAACTGGTGGACTGGTCTGTGTCCTAATTTACGGGCAAAGCGAAAAATCGCATCCATGTTTCTCTCCATTTGTTGGGCCTTTAAGTTAAGATGGGGGTTCCATGACAAGGAAGAACTTAAATGCAGTCCTAGATAACAAAAAACTTTCACCTTTGTTAAAGTTTTTCCCCCCATATTAAAGCGTTTAGTTTGCGTAATTCTAGGTCCACAAATCATAACATGTGACTTTTTAAAATTAACTTTCAAATCAAGCTCTTGCGTAAAAGTTAAAAAAAGTCCGATAGATTCTGTAAACCGTTTGCTGTACGAGCAATTAAAACAGCGTAATCAGCGTACAGTAAAATCGGAAGTTGTCTAATACCCATCCTAGGAAAATCCTTGCCATTTTTTACTAGAAAGCTATAAAGACCATTAATATATAACAGAAATAAAAAAGGTGCTAAAGTACAGCCCTGTCTATCCCCCCGCTTAAATGGAAGGGGATGGGACCTTTCACCACGCTGACCATATTGTACTGAAATAGTAAGATCAGTATGTAATAGTTTAATCAGCTCCAGCAGATCCTGATCAATCCCCATTGCATCCATGAGTGACCACAATTTCTCTCTATTCACAGGATCACATGTACTAGATAGATCAATAAAGCTATATGAATAGATTCTCTCCTGGCAATAACATATTTGCTAAGAATGAGGTGCAAATTTAAGGCCTGGTCCACTGTGCCCAGTCCAGGCCTGAAGCCGTATTGAATTGGGGAAAGGATTTTTGTCCTTGTCACCCAGTCCTCAAGCCGATTCAAAATAACACTCCCCAGAATCTTTGCCGTAGAATCAATGAGAGAAATTGGTCTATAGCAGGTGGGGTCAAGCCTGTTACCTTTTTGAAAAATCTGAACAACTATTGCCGTTTGCCATGAGGAAGGAATAGAACTTTTAACTATGCTAATCAAAACATTTGTGAATAACGGGCCCCACAAATCAGGTAAGGATTTAAATAAATCCACTGGAACCCCATCCAGGTCGGGGGCTTTCCCTGATTTCATTCGTTTAATGGCTGTAATTACCTCGTGTACCTCAAATGATAGCCCACTCATTTTCAGTTTTGGGGTAGCCGATACCGGATAGCCACATTCCTCTTTTCCATGATTAGGGTCATTTACAGATAGAAATACTGTTGTAAAATGTTTCACCCAGACTCCCTCAGGTATCAGACAATCATCCTCCTTATTGTCATGTTCTGAGAAATAGGGATGATTGACCCCCTTCCAAAATTGTGCAGGGTCCCTCAATTCCGTAGCTGCCAAAAGATCTTCCCATGCTCTAGATCTAACTTCAGTCTTTCTGTCCTCAAAGGCTAACTTGTATCGGCCCCTAGCCTGTTTCCCTAATTCACGACTAAATGGGACAGTTTTAATAGCTGCTTTTAAATCTTTATGCGCAGCTGTACAGGCTGAGTTAAACCAGCGTCGGGTTTTAATCCCTGAGTAGACTGACTGCACACTAATGCCTCAGAAATAGCACAGCTTAAAAGTTCATAAGCAGCTACGAGATGGGCGTAAATAGGTTGCGCCGACAAACATTTATTAATGTAATCCTTATTTTGCTCTGTAATATCCTCATAAAAAGTTTTAATATCCACTCTATCCCACTTCATACGGAGGCCAAAATTTCTTTTAAAGACTGCTTTCCCCCTGAGTTCTATTCTGGATGAGACTAACCTGTTTTTAAATGCTAATTTTATACTCAAAGGGTTGTGATCACTAGCACAATGTGATATTATCTTAAAATGCAGAATTAGGTGGGAAAGTGAGGAGCCAATAAGAATAAAATCAATTATACTACCTTTCGTGCTACCCGTGTAGGGGGGTGTCTTTTTCATATGTCTAGTTGCCCTATCCCTTGCATAAACAAGATCGAATTTATAAATAAGGGTGTTTAGAGCTTCGCCTTGATTAGAATGGATAAAGTGTGTAGAAGACTCTCTGCCTTCAATAAAGGCACCACACATGTGAGGAAGTTCCTGATTACATAACGGAACGTTAAAGTCTCCAGCCCATATCATTTCTAGCTCCCTGTCCTGGAGCTTCCCAGGGAGTCAAGGAAATCTGTTAGCTCTTCAAGACTTCCTAGCATGGCATTACACAGGATATTATTGTAAAAATTCAAAAGCAAAATGTCCTTGTTCCCTTCTATCGATAATTGGACCACCATGAAGAATACAGAGGACCAAATCAAGGATACCTAAATTTTCGGAAGTTGTAAGGATACAAGGACCAGGAGCCCCCCACTTGCCCTTCCCGCTAGGGAGGGGAGTGCTGGCTGAAACACAGATTAGTACCCGTCCAAATGGGAGGGGTCCATGGTCCAAGTCTCCTGGAGACAAATAACATCATAAGTGGATATAAACTCCAACCATTCTAAGTTTCTGACCTTGGACCAAAGCCCTGCAATATTCCAGCTAATCAAAGATAAAGATTTGTTACTTTTCGGAATCCTATCCATTGGCTCTTTATTAATGGTGGCATCTATTATATTTTGAGGTAAAATACCCGCTCATCAAACCCTGTCAATACTGGCGGAGGCATATGCCCAACTTCCATCTCAGCCTACTGAGGGGTGCCTATCATAAACCCCGTCTCGCCCCTTGTCAATCATTCACATCAAGAGATGTCAAATTCTGATAGCGGTCAGGGGCAGAAATATGGTCCTGTAAAAATATCCTTGACGATTCTACGTTAGATCCACAGGGAACATTGATAGAGGGGACTAATAAAATAGTTGTATCATTAAAAAAGATTAGAGGGTAAATTTGGATCCCACCCTTCCCCTTAACACAGCATGAAGAAGCCATCAGCAAGTATTTAACCAAACAAGGATTAACAAAATGAATCACAATACAATCCCTTTCATATGCTTTTTTGGATAAACCTACCCACTTCACCCTTCGTGCCATAAGAATTTTACTATTTAAATCAACTTGATGTCTAAGCTTTAGCCTCAGCCAGCGTGCACATTTCCTTATTAAAGACTGAGGCCCATATTTATACTTTTTTAGCGCCGCATTTGCATCATTTTTTTACGCAAAAGCGGTGCAAACTTGCAAAATACAATTGTATTTTGTAAGTTTATGCCGTTTTTGCGTCAAAAAGCGGCGTAAATGTGACGCTAAAAAAGTATAAATATGGGCCTGAGTATCTTCCTTCTGGATGGAATCGAGAGGGGGCACATTAGCTAAGACCAGAACATACGGCATGCAGTCCGGCGGGAGTTGCAGAACCTCCTTTTGAGCAATTGGAAATATAGACTTAGGAACTATTTCACATTCCAAAGGGGTGTCCATACCTCCAGTCAAGGTTGATAGAGTTTTTATGGGTAGATTTCCATGAGTTCCATTAGTGGATGTAAAGTGGACCAGGGGTTGATCCTGATCAGTTAATAAATTAGCTTGCTGTGCATCTTTATGTTCAAGCGTGGTCTCATAAGTGTGACTAACAGCAGTTTTTACACTAGTTTTTAGGGAAGACATTTGGGTCAACGATTTGGAGATGATATCCTGAAGTTGCTCAAATTTAGTATTTATTAATGTTATTAATTTCTCCTCTAAAGCTGAAAAAAGAGGTTTGAGCATAGAATCCAAATTAGATAAATAGCCATCATAAGGAGGTCTCGAGTCTCTGATATCGGAGCCTAACATGACTGGTGATGGTCCTACCGTTACCAGAGAATCTGCCAGAAAATCTGATAATGGAGGGGTGTTTCCCTTTACCCTCTGCACCTGTTTTAAAGTCTTGGAATGTTTGCGAGGGCCTCCCTCTTTCCTTTTTTTTGGTGGTGGAGGAATCGCAACTAAGTTGTCCACAGTGTCTTTATTACATACATTTAAAAGTTGCGTAGATTGCAAGTCAGCTGAGGTGGGCTGAGGCAAATCGTGATTGGGACTAATAGTCAAGGAACCTTGAGTCTCGTGTTGAGACTGAATATACACCACAGGCTCAAGAGGAACTCTTTGAGTAAAGTTATGAGCAACCCCAATCCTTTCTTCCACTTGCACAATTTCAGTTTTGATGGCCCAAATAACTGATGATAAGTAACTAGTTATAGATGATTGGACATGTGTACCCTGGGTTCCTTCAGCCCCAAAAATAGTACTCTTCCTTTTACCCATTGTTTCAAAAAGGAATAGGAGCCAAAATGCCCAAAGTACCCAGTCCAGAAAACAGGAACCAAAAATACTATGTGTAAAATATACGTGGAATAACGTTCCCGATTATTTAACTTTACTTCTCATTTCTTTTATGAAAATATAGCTCTAAACGTCTTACCGCATTCCTCCTTTGATGCGGGTATCAGAGGGGGGGGGGCCTGGCCCGGCCTCCTCTGGTCACAGACTGGCACAGGATGGGCCTGCACTTGGCCCGGGCTTTGCCCGGGCGCCGCACGCACGCACCCCGCGCAGTGGGAAACAGCAATGCGCTATACGCGCCAGTCCAAAGGGGCCCCACCCCTCTGCTCCGATGGCATCCCCGAGTTCCAAATCTGGTGGACAGAATCAAAAGTATTCCGTGCAGCAGGAAATAGCAATGCGCTATACGCGCTAGTCCAAAGGGGCCCCGCCCGTCCGCTCCGCTCCGATGGCGTCCCGCGAGGTCCAAAGCTGGTGGACAGAATCAAAAGTATCCTGCGCAGCGGGAAACAGCAATGCGCTATACTTGCTAGTCCAAAGGGGCCCCGCCCCTCCGCTCTGCTCCGCTCCAATGGCGTCGCCCGAGGTCCAAAGCTGGTGGACAGAATCAAAAGTATACCGCGCAGCGGGAAACAGCAATGCGCTATACACGCTAGTCCAAAGGGGCCCGCCCTACCGCTCCACTCCGATGGCGTCCCCCGAGGTCTCAAGCTGGTGGACAGAATCAAAAGTATCAGCTTATTCAACAAAGTCCAAATGTATATGTGAAAAGGCCAAAGTTAATGTACTTATGTATTGTGGAGTTAATATTTCTGCAAATGTAGCTGTTTTTGTTGGATACCATTATTAAGGCCCTGTATTTACATACCATGGGCCAGAATTACAAGGCCCTATCACCACCGGAGTGTCACTTTTAGTGATGCTCCGGTGGTGCTGTGCACGGCACCGTATTTACAAGGTGGTGTTAAGCCACTTTTTGTGGCTTAACGCCACTTTGTAAATACGTCCCCTTCGCACACAGTGCAGCACACACAGAAAGAGTAAATCGCCATTGAAGGTTGTTTTTGTGCAGGAAAGTGTGTCTTCCTGCACAAAAACAATCCCCCCCGCCCGCAGCCATCCTTGCACCATGGCACAAGGGTGGCTGCCTTGGCACTCTGCAGCAAATTTAGCACTGGAGCAGGGGGCAACACAGAGGTGTGCCCTATTCTACTAAATACGGTGCATCTATGCGTTTTGAAAATTATGGAGCTTGCCAAATTTGGCATATAGTTGCGCTCTTTCATTTTCTCGTAAATCTGGGCCCTAATTTGTTAAACCATCTCTGTTCCCTATATAACAGTTCATTTTTGGCACATTAGTTATCAAAGGCTTGTCAGTCACCACCCAGTCTAGGCCTCATCTGTAGGACCAGATTCTAAAAAGTGAGTCATAACTTGTTTCATGATTTTTTCATAAGCAACAGCAAATGAAAAATAGGACTTATGACTGACTTTTTGAAAATAGACCCTCTTCATCGAGTCTACCGAAAGAGATCAGATGCAGGTTGCATCCTTGAGCTGCAGGACCGTTCATTAGTGCTATGGAATAATGATAAGGTATGCCATTGGGCATCTGTGAGGGTGGTGGTGGTTGACTGAAAACTCTTTAGTTATAAGACTCCTAACTCATATCTGTGTTAATGGCCAAAGTGTGTTTAATTGGTTTGTCACTGGCTCCCTAGAAAGAACATTTCCTAAGCTGTTCGGACACCATGTTGCTGCATCAGAGCAGGGGAAACACTGAATCACATACACGACACACTGGGTCACACAAAAAATAAGAAGGGCAAACGTCATGACTAGCTACTGCTTGCGCCGTCCAAGCCGCAAGTCAGAGCTGCCACAATGAAAAGCCTTACTTGATAATTGCTAACATTAATGAAGAATTGAGTTACCTTCTGTGAAATTATTAATTTGTACACCTTTGGCTTCAATGCTTCAGAAGCGCTGTGCTCTCTGTGACATCTACAAAACTCAGCCGTCTAAGGAATTTGTTAACTTTTTCCACACAGTGTTCACAAAGTTTTTTTATTTGAGGTGTTGTTGGAAGGAAAAGGTGATACTTTTACAAATGTCTATTCTGGATATCAATGACCATTACTGCACGATCATTTCCCTGGAATTCTATCACATCATATTTTTTGGCCAGGTGAATACTCCCCGTGCCCACAGCACCACCGAGCCGTGCCCGTGTCTCCCCCACCCCGCCCTCGCTGCTGCCAAGGGATCGAGGCCCTCCTGGACCTGATCCTCCCTGGTGTCTAGTGGTAAGCGCTAGTGTGTTTTGCCAATCTCTTCACTTTTTCTCTTTTTCTCTTTTCTTGTATTCTGTGCTTTTGCCATTTCTGTGTTTTGCTAATTTCTTTCCTTTTTTCACTTTCTCTCGTATTCTGCTTTCCTGTTTTTGCACATTCCATTGTTTTTCTCTTTTTTCTCTGTTCCCCCCTCCGCCGCTGCGTCCCTGCGGCTGCTCCCCCTCGTGCCCCCATTCGCCCACACCTCCCGCCTCCCAGCTGCTCCTCCCTCCCCCTCCCCTTCCTAATGGCAGTCGCTGCGAGCAGCTGAGGTGAGTGACCCCTGACCTGTTTTGGCCAGGTGAACACTCCCTGCGCGCACAGCACCACCAAGCCATGCCCTTGTCTCCCCCACCCCGCCCTCGCTGCTGCCAAGGGATCGAGGCCCTCCTGGACCTGATCCTCCCTGGTGTCTAGTGGTAAGTGCTAGTGTGTTTTGCCAATCTCTTCACTTTTTCTCTTTTCTTGTATTCTGTGCTTTTGCCATTTCTGTGTTTTGCTAATTTCTTTCCTTTTTTCACTTTCTCTCGTATTCTGCTCTCCTGTTTTTGCACATTCCATTGTTGCGCCTTTCTTTCTCTTTTTTCTCCGTTCTCCCCTCCCGCCGCTGCGTCCCTGCGGCCCCGCCCCCGTCGTGCCCCCATTCGCCCACGCCTCCCGCCTCCCAGCTGCTCCTCCCTCCCCCCTCCCCTTCTTAATGGTGGTCGCTGCACGCTGAGATGAGTGACACCTGACCTGTTTTGGCCAGGTAAACACTCCCCGCGTGCACAGCACCACCGAGCCGTGCCTGTGTCTCCCCCACCCCGCACTCGTTGCTGCCAAGGGATTGAGGCCCTCCTGGACCTCATCCTCCCTGGTGTCTAGTGGTAAGCGCTAGTGTGTTTTGCCAATCTCTTCACTTTTTCTCTTTTTCTCTTTTCTTGTATTCTGTGCTTTTGCCATTTCTGTGTTTTGCTAATTTCTTTACTTTTTTCACTTTCTCTCGTATTCTGCTCTCCTGTTTTTGCACATTCCATTGTTGCGCCTTTTTTCTCCATTCTCCCCTCCCGGGGCTGCGTCCCTGTGGCCCGCCCCCCTCGCGCCCCCATTCGCACACGCCTCCCAGCTGCTCCTCCCTCCCCCCTCCCCTTCTTAATGGCAGTCGCTGCGCGCTGAGATGAGTGACCCATGACCTGTTTTGGCCAGGTGAACACTCCCCGCGTGTACAGCACCACCGAGCCGTGCCCGTGTCTCCCCCGCCCCGCCTTCGCTGCTGCCAAGGGGTCGAGGCCCTCCTGGACCTGATCCTCCCTGGTGTCTAGTGGTAAGCGCTAGTGTGTTTTGCCAATCTCTTCACTTTTTCTCTTTTTCTCTTTTCTTGTATTCTGTGCTTTTGCCATTTCTGTGTTTTGATAATTTCTTTCCTTTTTTCACTTTCTCTCGTATTCTGCTCTCCTGTTTTTGCACATTCCATTGTTGCGCCTTTTTTAATATTTTTTCTCCGTTCTCCCTTCCCGCTGCTGCGTCCCTGCGGCCCCGCCCCCCTCGCGCCCCCATTCGCCCACGCCTCCCAGCTGCTCCTCCCTCCCTCCTCCCCTTCTTAATGGAGCGCCAGAGGCTGGCCCATCTGCGCCCGTCCACGCCTGGACGGCGCTCAGCACCAGAACCCCTGGACCCCGCAACAGCCACACCGCCAGTCTCTGTTACGATGCCAACACCGGTCGAGGCACCACCTGCTTCCAGGCCACCCCGAAACACATGCACGGACCCTTCTCCTGCCGCACCTGTAGCTTCATCTGCGACAGAGCCTATAAACCTCCCAGGACCGGAATCAACCACCTACACTGCATACTCCTCAACATCCACTCCGCACGCAAGCACACCATCGAGCTCGACCTGCTCGACACCACCACCCCTGACGTAGCCTTCCTGACCGAAACCTGGTGGAACGACTCCTCGGCGCCTGACATCGCGATAGCCATTCCGGACGGGTACAAGATATCCCGCAGGGACCGCATCAGCGGAATCGGAGGAGGCATAGCCATCGTCCACAAGGCCACCCTCGAAGTTCACACCCACTTGGACGACACCCACAAGTCCGCCGAACACCTGCACTTCCGATTCCACACTGACCACAACACCACCCTCAGAGGAACGCTCATCTACAGACCCCCCCGACCCAGGGCACCGTTCAGCAACGCCATCGCCGACCTCGCTAGCACCCACGCACTCGCATCCACCGATTACATCCTCCTTGGGGACCTAAACTTCCACCTTGAAAACAATAACAACATCAACTCCACCACCCTGATCGCCAACCTCGCCAACCTCGGTCTCAGACAACTTGTCACCTCACCCACCCACGCCGCCGGCCACACACTATACCCCATCTTCTCCACAAGCGACCACATCGCCTTCAACCCCACCACCGATCTCTACTGGACCGACCACCACTGCATCCACTTCACCTTCAAGAAACAAACCAAACACCACCACATAGAGCGACCACTCCGTCGATGCTGGAGCAAAGTCACCGAAGATCAGCTGACCAATGCCCTAGCCCAGAGACTGCCCACCGACCCCACCAACCCTGACAACGCCGCCCACAACCTCAGGCAATGGATCAACGACTGCGTCAACCACCTTGCACCACTCAAAAAGGCCACCAACAACTAAACCAGCAAAAGAGTCACCTGGTTCACCAATGACCTCAAAGCCTCCAAGCGCAATTGCCGGAATCTCAAGAAGAAATGGCTCCACGAACGCACACAAGACAGCCACACAGCACTCAAGGACGCCACAAGCAGACGTCACCAACTCCTCAGGCTAGCCAAGAGATCCTCCTTCAAAACCCACCTGGAGAACAATGCTCACGACAGCAAAGAACTCTTCAACATCTTGAAAGAACTCTCCAACCCCAGCGCCACCGTCAACGACATCCCACCTTCCCAAGAACTGTGTAACGCACTAGCCACCGCTTTCCACCAGAAGATCACTGACATCCACGAAAGCTTCAACACCCCAACCACGCCAATCTCCTCCCCCACGAACTCCACCCGCACCAACCGCCTGACCTCATGAAACAACATCAATGATGATGAGACATGCAAGACCATGAATTCCATCAACTCAGGATCACCGTCAGACCCGTGCCCACACCTCATATACAACAAAGCAGACACAGCCATCGCACCCCATCTATGGAAGGTCATCAACCTCTCCTTCGAAACATCAAGATTCCCGGAAAGCTGAAAGCACGCCGAATTCAACGCCCTTCACAAAAAAACGAAGGCTGACCCGAAGGACCTCAAGAATTTCCAGCCCATCTCCCTGCTCCCATTCCCGGCGAAGGTCATCGAGAAAATCATTAACACACAACTGACCTGCGACCTCGAAGACAACAACATCCTCGACCCCCCCCAGTCCGGATTCAGACGGAACCACAGCACCGAGACCGCCCTTCTCTCCGCCACAGACGACATCAGTAGCCAACTCGACAATGGAGAAATATCAGTCCTCATCCTCCTAGACCTGTCAGCCGCCTTCGACACGATCTGCCACCACACTCTGAGAATCCGCCTCCACCAAGCTGGGATCCAAGAGAAAGCCCTCGACTGGACCACATCATTCCTCTCCGGCAGAACCCAGAGAGTCCGCCTCCCTCCCTTCCAATCTGAAGCCACCAACATCATCTGCAGCGTACCCCATGGTTCAACCCTCAGCCCGTCGCTGTTCAATATTTACATGGCCCCCCTCACACAAGTGGCCCGTCAGCACAACCTCATCATCTCCTACGCCGACGACACCCAACTCATCCTCTCCCTCACCAAGGACCCACACACCGCCAAAACCAACCTCCACGAGGGTATGAAGGCCGTCGCCGACTGGATGAGAGGCAGCCGTCTGAAACTGAACTCGGACAAGATGGAGGTCCTCATCCTAGGGCCCACCCCCTCCGCCTTGGATGACTCGTGGTGGCCAACCTCGCTGGGGACCCCACCGACACCAACTGACCACGCACGCAACCTTGGCTTCATCCTTGACTCATCCCGCTACATGTCAAAACAGGTCAACGCCATCTCCTCCTCCTGCTACAACATCCTCTGCATGCTCCGCAGGATCTACAAGTGGATCCCAACCGAAACAAGAAAAACAGAGACACAGGCCCTCGTCAGCAGCAGGCTTGACGACAACAACGTACTCTATGCAGGTATCCCGTCCAAGAACCTGCAACAGCCTCCAACGCATCCAAAACGCCTCCGCCCGACTTATCCTCGACATACCCCGCCGCAACCACATCACCCCCCACCTGAGAAACCTTCTCTGGCTCCCCGTCGACAAGAGGATCACCTTCAAACTCCTCACCCAAACACACAAAGCACTCCACAACACCAGACCAGCCTACCTGAACAACAGACTCAGCTTCTACACCCCCACCCGACAGCTCCGCTACTCCATCCTCGCCCTCGCCACCGTCCCCTGCATCCAATGAAGATCCTCTGGTGGCAGATCCTTCTCCTACTTCGCCTCCAAGACCTGGAACACCCTCCGACCAACCTTAGAAAGATCCAAGACCTGCTCACCTTCAGAAGACACCTCAAGACCTGGCTCTTCGAGCAGTAGCAGCACCACCCCCATCCCAGCGCCTTGAGACCTTCGCGGGTATGTAGTGCGCTTTACAAGTATAATGATTGATTGATTGATTGTTATTCTTGACTACTGAGCCAGTGAATAACACGAATGGCCCGATATATGAGGACGAGTGCACAGGTGAAAAGGCAGAAGTATTGCAAGGAAAAGTACCCAGGCTTATAGGTATGTTCAAATCAAGGCTATTATGTTATTTGTATGTATTTAATACACGTCTGAAGTGTTTTATGTCACTGATAGCTGCTTTTATGTGCTAGGGAAAATATGGTAGCAAAGTATATTATCATATGAGTGTGCCAGGATAAGCGCCTCCTCCCTGTGTTCTGAGGGGCATTCCATGGGAGTCTGAGTTCTGGAAAGCTTTTTGAACAATTTGAATAGATGTATTGCTTTTAGCACTGTATTTCTTTTTATTGTACTATTTATTACTGCACCCTGCTCTGGGCAATATAACATTAGTTAATGTTCTCTGCTAAGGATGGTAACAACTGTGTATTGAACAACTTACAACTATTAACCCAAGCTAAAGGTGAGGGGTCATAGTGAGGAGACAATTATTAGCACACCTTGCCCAAGTGCCATCAATTAAATTTACACAAGAGGTTTATTGTCCCGGCACGTCTGCTTCAGGTCCTTGCATCACACTCTTAGTACACCATAGAAAGCTGAAAATAGCAGACGCTATTTCCCAACATGTAGATCAAAATGCCTGGGTTCATTTGAATGAAGAAAAACCCTATGGCCTTATTTAGAGTTAGGTGGATTGGGTACTCCGTCATAAACACGGTAAATATCCTATCTGCAGCATTCCAAGTACATCATAGCCTACATCACTTGTAATACAGAGGACGTGATATCTGCTACATTTCTGACGAGTGTTATCTACCAATTTCGAAATCAGGCTTACAGGACTGATTTAGAGGTTGACAGACTGAGTAAAGGAAGTTAGGGCGCTAGAGGACTTTATGTGTGCTACCCTGCCTTTACTCCATCCACCCAATTTAGAGTTCACCGAGGCCCTAAAGTGAACTCTGTGAGTTTGTAGAAACTACTGTCATGTCAGTTCATATAAAGACACTTAAAAGATTGTTGTGGCCCTTCATTGGTGACAGATACTATGCCAAATTTGAAAAGTTTTTGCTTTTCCAAAACAAACTCTCAAAGTGAGAGTTAATTTTGGAAAAGTAAAAAACTAATGGCCCCACCACCACGAGAGTTTTTCCTCCCATTGTGTGAGGCTAATTCATTCTTTTATTTTTACTGTACCTGGCTCACAGTGTAAAAAAGCCATACAATCTAAATCAGGTGTGATGGTCAGATGGCTTATCTTCAATGTCCCATACTCCATAGGGCCGTTGGAGGAAGGGTTACTCCTCGAGAGAAAATTTTACTTCAGCTGAACTCTGGCAGTCTGTCCAACTCAAAAGTGGGTGGGCGGGTCGAAGGTTGGGGAACAGGGTAGTCCATCACTACAGGGAGTGCAGAATTATTAGGCAAATGAGTATTTTGACCACATCATCCTCTTTATGCATGTTGTCTTACTCCAAGCTGTATAGGCTCGAAAGCCTACTACCAATTAAGCATATTAGGTGATGTGCATCTCTGTAATGAGAAGGGGTGTGGTCTAATGACATCAACACCCTATATCAGGTGTGCATAATTATTAGGCAACTTCCTTTCCTTTGGCAAAATGGGTCAAAAGAAGGACTTGACAGGCTCAGAAAAGTCAAAAATTGTGAGATATGTTGCAGAGGGATGCAGCACTCTTAAAATTGCAAAGCTTCTGAAGCGTGATCATCGAACAATCAAGCGTTTCATTCAAAATAGTCAACAGGGTCGCAAGAAGCATGTGGAAAAACCAAGGCGCAAAATAACTGCCCATGAACTGAGAAAAGTCAAGCGTGCAGCTGCCACGATGCCACTTGCCACCAGTTTGGCCATATTTCAGAGCTGCAACATCACTGGAGTGCCCAAAAGCACAAGGTGTGCAATACTCAGAGACATGGCCAAGGTAAGAAAGGCTGAAAGACGACCACCACTGAACAAGACACACAAGCTGAAACGTCAAGACTGGGCCAAGAAATATCTCAAGACTGATTTTTCTAAGGTTTTATGGACTGATGAAATGAGAGTGAGTCTTGATGGGCCAGATGGATGGGCCCGTGGCTGGATTGGTAAAGGGCAGAGAGCTCCAGTCCGACTCAGACGCCAGCAAGGTGGAGGTGGAGTACTGGTTTGGGCTGGTATCATCAAAGATGAGCTTGTGGGGCCTTTTCGGGTTGAGGATGGAGTCAAGCTCAACTCCCAGTCCTACTGCCAGTTCCTGGAAGACACCTTCTTCAAGCAGTGGTACAGGAAGAAGTCTGCATCCTTCAAGAAAAACATGATTTTCATGCAGGACAATGCTCCATCACACGCGTCCAAGTACTCCACAGCGTGGCTGGCAAGAAAGGGTATAAAAGAAGGAAATCTAATGACATGGCCTCCTTGTTCACCTGATCTGAACCCCATTGAGAACCTGTGGTCCATCATCAAATGTGAGATTTACAAGGAGGGAAAACAGTACACCTCTCTGAACAGTGTCTGGGAGGCTGTGTTTGCTGCTGCACGCAATGTTGATGGTGAACAGATCAAAACACTGACAGAATCCATGGATGGCAGGCTTTTGAGTGTCCTTGCAAAGAAAGGTGGCTATATTGGTCACTGATTTGTTTTTGTTTTGTTTTTGAATGTCAGAAATGTATATTTGTGAATGTTGAGATGTTATATTGGTTTCACTGGTAATAATAAATAATTGAAATGGGTATATATTTTTTTTTGTTAAGTTGCCTAATAATTATGCACAGTAATAGTCACCTGCACACACAGATATCCCCCTAACATAGCTAAAACTAAAAACAAACTAAAAACTACTTCCAAAAATATTCAGCTTTGATATTAATGAGTTTTTTGGGTTCATTGAGAACATGGTTGTTGTTCAATAATAAAATTAATCCTCAAAAATACAACTTGCCTAATAATTCTGCACTCCCTGTATTGTGACAGAGTACCCTGTCCACCAAACTCTAATAGTGTTATATCTCTTTGTTTTCTCGCCCTGAATTGGTAAACGACTCATAATGCGGCTCTGCAGCTCTTCAGAAGTAATGTGCGCCAGCAGCATGTAGTGTGCTGAGAGAAGCAGCAGTTATTGCCTGCATTCTGAGGATGAAATTCACATTTGAGCTTCAAATGCGGAGGAGTTCGAAGAAGAACATCCTTGTGGGAAAATTATGGATCTATCACTGTCCACACCAGGGTCAGTCTGGGCTGCCTGCTGCTTAAGGTCATCAAACTTAAACCTTCCCGAGGGGTTTGTTTCCCTTTCGCTTGATTCTTCAATTTGTCATTCTGGAACAAGGCTTTTTCATCTCTCGATTCTATAATATCTGCCCTTTGCTGCGCGGCCTCCTGTTTAACCCTTGCCTTCCACGATAGCATTCTACACAAAGGAGGTAGAATTGCCTATTTTTCTCAGAAAAGGGCATAGAGAGACCGGTATCAATTTACGCACCCCCTCCATCCCATGAAGACGGCCAGAATACGTGGATTCAAAAATACACATATGGGCTGTGAAAACAGTACTGTATGAGTCAGGAGCGCCACAAAGCAATAATTGCTACCCTTTGTTAGAAAGAGCTGTAACAAAAGCAAAACATTCAGTGAAAGCGACTTTTTTTTTCTTTTTATTGTCACTGTGTAATTGGTCTACGCTGTGAACTGTGTAAATTGTTTCCTCATCTACGCCGGTCGTTGCTGCATCTACCCTTTAAGTCCTGCCTGCATTCTATGTCAACTGCAATGACTGTGACCGATGGCTTTATTTGTAATGCTGTGTACGAGTGGTTATGGAGAGGCGGGGGAGGGCCAGGGTTTCTGTTTGGCTTTTCAGTGGGTCCTGATTCAAATTTTTTTCGGCTGCTCTTTCTTTTCTCGAATAACTTCAGTGGCCATACATACCAAAATGCACTTATTCGAAGAAGCCAGAACCAACAATCCGGCCTGTATAAATGCTTGCAAAAATGTACATTTCACTGTAAACTATTCCACCGCCAAGTGTATTAGCCGTGCAGCTTGATGACTAGCCTCCATTTTGTAACTTTATTTGTTAGTGCATAAAAGTCATTTGTTACGTCGTGTACTGCGTTATATGGGGCCAGATGTAGGAAAGCATTTGCGAGTCGCAAACGGCAAAAATTGCATATGCATATTTCAGAATCGCAAATAGGAAGGGGTGTTCCCTTCCTATTTGCGATTCGGAGTGGTATGCAATACCATTTGCGACCGCATATGCGGTCGCAAATGGTGTCGCAGTTACCATCCACTTCAAGTGGATGGTAACCCACTCGCAAATTGGAAGGGGTCCCCATGGGACCCCTTCCTCTTTGTGAATGGACCCCAAATTATTTTTTCAGGGCAGGTAGTGGTCCAATGGACCACTACCTACCCTGAAAAAATACCAAAACTAAAGGTTTCGGATTTTTTTTTAAGTGCAGCTCGTTTTCCTTTAAGGAAAACGGGCTACACTTAAAAAAAAAAACTGCTTTATTTAAAAGCAGTCACGAACATGGAGGTCTGCTGACTACAGCAGGCCTCCATGTTTGCAAGTGCCTATAGTCGGTGTGGGGCCGCAATTTGCAACCCACCTCATTAATATTAATGAGGTGGGTCTCTGCGACCCCATACCGACTCGCAGACGGTGTCTGAGACACCGTTCTGCATTGCAAATTGCGACTTGCAATTTGCGAGTCGGAAGGACTCGCAAATTGCAAGTCGCAATTAGCAATTTTCCTACATCTGGCCCATGATGCGTTATGTGGCTGACTGCGTGATCTGAAATGCGATTTGCTTTATTTAATCAATTTCACCTATATGCAAGCAGGTGAATTCCTTTGCACCACCCCTAAGTGTAATGCATGCATTTCCACAAAACACCACACTTCGTGGTCTTCAACTCTAAGAGGCAGTCATTGATCGTTATCTCTAATGTTTGTAGATTTGTCTTGTTTGCCCTCTTTTGTTCACTGGTCACTAGATATTACTCCAAACTGTAGAGCGAGGCACAGGGGTTAAGGAATAGGAGAGAATTTTCAGCCCTGTTTCGGGCAGCATTGCCCTCTACAATAGAAGTGGGCAGCCCAGCAAATTGATAGTGAAAGCTGAGCAGTACCCGGACCAAGGAGAGCCGTGACACGAACCTGACCGTCTACATATCATGCAATAGGCATCACACATGGTGACGCACTGTCTCTATTTTTCATTTTATCTTAACAATATGCTAATTCATATCATATATAATCATTGCATACATACATCCAAGTGCAATTTCATGTTTAGATTCACTATAATTAGTGATTCTACCTCAGGACCTGAGGCGAAGATTATCCTTTCTTTGCTTTATTCCATAAACTCACAAACCGCAGCAATTTTCTAATATCAACATGGTAAAAAACTTACATTGCAACACAAAAAGATGATGGACGTGATGCTAAACATTGTCAAACATTCACTCCCAGTCGCAGATCTGGTTTTAATCCATTGGTATTTTGCACGCCACGTCATTCCAGTTTGAACCCAGCCATATGCAAATCTACCTTGACCCTACTCCCCATGGGAACAGTCCAGCCTGAACTGCCAGGCCATGTTCTCCCATTATATGCAGCTCCACTTTCTTGCTACTATTAGCGCCCCATAATGCCACTATGTGTGCGCCGTATTTAACATACTTTGCACCATGGTGCAGGTTAGGGACAATAGCGTCATCATTTTTGACACTATTGTATTGTAAACATTTTGCAATGGACATAGGGGCCCACTAAGAATGACGGCATGCCCCCTTTTAACGCCTGCTCGTGCAGGAGCTAAAAATAGCCACTAGCTTCCACTGTGCCATTTTTGCGGTCACCCTAACGGAGGAACGCCCCTTGCATACATTATGCCTGGCACAGACATAATGTGTCACAAGGGGTTACACTGTGGTGCAACACTTTCATTGAACCACTTTGCAAATCTGGTGCAGCGAATTTGGCCTCGTTGAGCCACATTAGCATAGTAAAAAATGACACTAATTCATAAATCTGGGCCTATGCGTTTAGATGGGGTCTGACACCTTGTGGCACTGTTGCCACTGCACCTGCTGCAGCAATCAAATCATGACCCTAATGCCTGCAAGGTGACTCTATTTGTGACTGCCTGTTTAGTAGTAAAATATAGCAATATCTGGTGAAGAGTTTTGCCAACCTTTTAGCCTGGCACCACTGCACCTGCTGCCCCATTCAAATTTTGACCCTAGTGCCTGCAAGATAATTGCACTTGTGACTGCCGATTTAGTTGTAAAATATAGCAATAGAAAGTGTTTAATGGAGTGCCTAGAGCTTTTGTTCCCGGTGACCCTGCACCTGCTGCACCATTGAAATCATGCCCTTAGTGTCTGCTAGATAACTGCACTCGTAACAGCCTGTTTAGTAGTAGCATTTTTAGAGGGGTTCTGACACCTTGTGGCCTCGGTGCCACGGCACCTGCTGCACCATTTAAATCATGACCCGGTGTTTAGGGTAGAGCTGGACGAAAAACTGCGCTCCGCTGTCGGAGTTTGTGGAATTTGGGAACTCCATGTTCCGCGAGGAACTCGGAGTTCCCAATAGACTCCTCACTCTGCAATGTAGTGTAGTTATTTTTCTGATTTCCTCCTGTGGGCACAGGCTTTCTGTCATTTTGCGTGTGCGAGATGTGAGATGAAAGACTTTCACTCTCTTGCGTTCACAAGTGAGATTTCTTACCCACTCACAAGAGTTAGCGCCAGGCTAGCGACTTCTGGCGCATCTTTTTGACATAGGCTAGGGTGAGTGAGTGCAATTGCTGCTGCAACCTGATGAAGCTGAAGCAGCTAAAATCTATAACTTTGAGTGAAAAATCTTCTCTAATTGACCATCCGGGTTGATATTGTTGTGCGAGGAGTACAATTTGTTTTTCCCAACAACAGGAAGTGTCCCAGGGACTCCAAATTCCTGTTCCTATCCAGCAGGCTTCTCCCACTGTTTTGTCCATCACCTGGCCACATTTCACTTGGATTTCAAGTTGGAAGGATCACTGTTTTTGTCTCCTGGAGAGATCATTGGATTTAAGGACAGTTGTATTTGAGTTTTCTCAAGTAAGTTAAAAACACTTGTATAAAGGTGTTATAGGACTTGTTTTTTTAATTTATGTTGGCCGGTGGCCTGCATTTGTGGCCCAGTTATATTTTTATTTGTAATTTTTGCTCTCCAAAGGAAAAATGTTTAACAGTGCACTATTTGCTCCATGTTCTGTTTTTTACATTTACAATATTCATTAAATTGAATGTTAATGTGAAGTGGCTTAGCCTGCTAATGTAAAAGGCCTTCCAACTGTAGTCCCAGTACTAGTCATGGGTGCCTGATGAAAAACAACTGTTTGTGGTTTCTGTGAAACTGAAACACCATGGATAACATTGGATTAAAGATAACAACATGTTGTTTGGTGGTATTTCACATTGTTGTTTCTGCAAACAGTGTATGGGGGGTTATCTAGTACTTGATGCTTTTGTATGAAGTGTGTTGTTGTTGTAAAAATGTGTAGCCCATTTAATTTAAGTTTTTGGAATTACTAATACTGACTTAATGCTGTTTTTTCTTCTGTACCAATGCCTTCTTTGTCTGGCCAGTGCGTGAGAGTGTTTGTCATCAACCACCATGTTTTCTATTCATCCTGCTTGTTGTTTGATGTGGCTGGTGGCCATTTTGTTTAGGCAGCCAATAGTCCTGCATGTGTTCTTCTTTGTTGTGGTGACCATGCCTCCTTGCTGCTTGTTGTTTGGCCATGTGGTTAACAACCATTTTGTGTAGGCAGCCAGTGTGCTTTAGGGCTGCATGTGTTCTTCTTTGTTGTGGTGGCCATGCATCCTTTCTGGTTGTTGTTTGACCATGTGGCCATTTTGTGTAGGCAGCCAGTGTGCTTTAGGCCTGCACCTGTTCTTCTTTGTTGTAGTGGCCATACCTTGTTGCCGGTTGTTGTTTGACAATGTGAATTGTGGCCATTTTGTTTAGGCAGCCAGTGTGCTTTAGGGCTGCATGTGTTCTTCTTTGCTGTGGTCACCATGCCTCCTTGCTGGTTGTTGTTTGACAATGGGGCTGGCAGCCATTTTGTGTAGGCAGTCAATGTGCTTTATTCCTGCGTGTGTTCTTCTTTATTGTGGTGGCCATGCCTCCTTTCTGGTTGTTGTTTGACCATGTGGCTGGTGGCCATTTTATGTAGGCAGCCATTTTGCTTTAGGCCTCCATGTGTTGGTGGCCATGCCTCCTTGCTGGTCATTTTTTACCATTTCATTGATTTTGTGTGTTTTTTTATTCAGGACTAGTAGGTCAATGATGTTTATTACTAAATGTTGTGTATGAGCAGTTTTTTATATTGATATACTTTTCTGCATTTTTCACCTCCACCACTCCCTGCCTCCCAAACCCTTGTGGTTTTTCATGCTAGTCCCCTGCCCCAAGTATATCGGCAATTGCAGTCTATTTTAAAAATGTTTATCCTTTTCTTCTAATTTTTCACAACCTTTATTTTATTTTATAATATCAGCTTAATATTAATAATAATAATAATATTTTATTTTTTGGATACTTCTTTCCTTGCTTTTTGAGTTTTTTCCATAAATTATTTTTTTTCAATTATTTTCATTAGCTCCATGCTTGCCATAGGCATACAGTTCCACTGCATTTCATAACATTACATTATTCAAGGAATACTATTATTACATTTGCCTCCATCATCTCCCTGAGTGCCACATGCCAACTTGATGCAGATAGATAAAGCTAACAGTAATATTCTGTATGTTGTAGTTATTGCTTTTTCCTATCTTTCATGACTTACATGCTAATGAAAGTTAATGTTGGTGTGTTGTTTTTATGAATGGATACACTGTATTTCATAATTATTTATACGATTAGTTAAGTAGCCATTCTATGATTTTGTTTGCTTTTACTACTAATGCAGCCGCTACAACAATGTCACGTTTCACTGATCCTTCTTGCATGTTTGCTTTTAGGAGCACGAAGAGAAAGAGACATCACACACAGTACTGCCAGACAGAAGGCCTGTGCTCAACATGACGCGTGACCACAATTACGACCACACTGACATCTCTTCAGCTGCTGAACCTAAGTGCTACTGCCAACTGAGAGCCTCAAGATGGCTTCAAAGGAAGCTACCACGAAAGCAGCCAGTGATAAGAAGGAGCTTCCCACCACTAGTATGTCGCCCCAGACCTTTTTTGGGCAAAGCTGTGTGCCTGCCACACTAGCCTCTGGGGTGCAAGCTGGGAGCACCACTTCTGCATCAGCAGCCCCATTTCAAAGTAGGCCCAAGCCCATGTCTGGCACAGAGGTAGCCTCTCTAATCACAGGAACCTGATGAGCAGTGACGTAGAATTGGACTTATCTCTTTCCCAAAGTAGTACCCAATCACTGACGGAAACTCAGGCCAGAGAACAACAACAGTCACAGTCAGCAATAACAGTTCCTTCCAAAGTAAGAGCACATCAGGATGTTGAGTTTCATGCAGAGGAAGCTAAAGAATCTCCTCTTTCACAAGAGCCACTGTCTTCCAGATCTCCACTATCTTCTTCCTCAACCCCCCATCTGACGATCAAGACTCCACTTGGATGCCACCTCAGTCTGAGACACACCAGTAGAGGAAAGGAGGGAAAAGAAAGGTTCCTGATAGCCTTAGAGTTATGGATGAAGAAGAGGAGGATGACTAGTCTGACGATGAGTCAGTACTCATGGATGTTAGCCCAGCCCCAGGGGGGTCAAACATTACCCCATCTTCTCAACCTGTTCCGAGAGATGTTGCATCAATACCATCACCTCCACCAGCTTCCCTATTTACAAGGTCCTTGTGAGACCTACATCAATACCCACCTCAGTAGAAATATCATCAAAACAACATCCACCTACCACCATTTCTTCAGACATTGGCAGTGGCACCAGTGTTAGAAAGTTGACCTTCCCTAGTTTGGGACTTCTTTATGGTTAGTGAAAAGGAGCCAAACATTGCCAAATTCTCCATTTGCCGAGTAAGTGTTAGTCGGGGTAAGCTTGGTACAAACTATGGAACCAGAGGCTAAACAAACCATTTGAGATAACACCCCGCAATGCGCTGGGAGGCTACCTAAGCGGCTAAAAGGTAAAGCCTGCAAGTGGTGATAGTGAAGGTGTTGAAAGCAGGGAATCTGATCCAATCATGGTGGAAGGTGAAGAAGAGGGTGACATTTGTGTTACACAAATCAGCCCTGTCTCCATCAGTGCAGTAGTATAATCGTCCACATCAGCAACATTGAAATGGCAAAGGAAGACTCAGAATCAGGTCAAAACACCAAGATAAGAACCTACAGTGGCTTTTCCTCTGAGACGCACATTGAGCCTACCACCACCTTCTAAGTTGCCTGCATCAGTGGCACCAGCAAAAGAAAATCCAGGCTCCTATTATTGCCATGTTTAGGCAGGAGGGGCAGTATGAACGCAATCACCCAACAGCAAGTTTCTACAACGGGAAGCTAGCTAAAGCATTGGACCTCCTCCATTTTTCTTTTGTGGAAGGAGTGGGTTTTCTAGGATTTGTGGTGGCTATCTGCACGAAATGAAAGGTTCCCAGACGGACCTATTTCCTCAGAGTTACTGTTCTGGTGCAACATCACAATGTGCTGGAATTGGTAGGACAAGCTTTGCAGCAGAGTGCTATCCAGACATTCCACTGGGCCACAGACATGTGGACCAGTTGCCAAGCCACTGATTACATGTGCATCACTGTACACTGGATCTCTTTTGTGGAGGTTAGAGACATGATATCTTCAGGTGTTGACACAGCTGAAATTTTTAAAGGTGCTCACAAGCATGCAAAAGTACCTATGGTCGCCATGGAGAAATCCCATACAGCTGCAAACATCTTGGATGACTTTAACAACAAGGTCTTTAAATGGCGGTGCCTCAGAGTGCTTAACATTGGATTTGTTTGCCACGGACAATGGCAGTAACGTAGTTATGGCCATGTCAGATGGTGGCTCTTTCAGGGTGCTGTGTTTGGCGCAATGCATAAACATAATTGCACAGGACTTCCTAAAAAAATAACCCGAGTCTGTAACTTACTCTCCACATGCAGAAGAATCTGCACTTATTTTAGCAATTCTTTTAATGCCCACAAGCTGTTGAGAATTATCCAGCATGATAATAGAATGCCAGTTAAAGCTCTCATACAGAAGGTGCCACCACATTGGAATTCTACTTATTACATGCTACAACATCTGTTTGAGCAGTACAGATTGATCAATGAATATGTCATGCAAAGATGGGATGGAACTGTGAAAGGCATGATCATTGAAATGGACCAATGTGGCCTGGTCAAATGCCCGACAGAGATGCTGCTTCCCTTTAAAATGTTTACACAGGAAGTCAGCAAGGAGGACTATGCCATGGGTCAAGCTATCCCATTGGTGCATTTGCAGCAGAAACAGCTAAAGGAGATGCCTGAAATATACACGGGTGTGGATGAAAAAAACAGGAGTGGTAGAGAGCTTAATGCTTCACTTATTGGTCAATATATGGCCTCAAAGAAACATTGTGTCATACAAACATTACATCTGTGCCACAATTCTTGACTCACGATACAAACAATTACTGGCCACTTTAATTCCTTTTTCTGAATGGGATGGTTCAATCTACCTACAAAACATGGATTCCTGAGCAAGCCAGAGACGTAGAAAAAGAACGTCTGGAAATTAGAGGCCCACTCACGGGCAGAAGTTCTGAAGTGCAGCCTACAACCTCCATAGAGCCTGCTGAGAGTGCTGTTGGCTCACAGCAGCCAAAATTGACATCAACAACAATAACAGGAACAGAAGCAGCAGCGCTTAGCAGAGGTCTACTGCAGAGGCAAAGGCAACAGAGCTCGAGCAAGGTGGAGCACCAATGACTATTGAGTGGATGGCCCAGGCCTACCGGGATGACCCAACTGATGTCTATCTGGATCAAAACCCATTGGTGTATAAGTATGGGAAGAGGCACCAATGGATAGTGCTGGCAATAAAGTATCTGGCTTGCCCTGTAGCCAGGGTGTCAGCTGAGCAAGTGTTCAGTGCAGCTGGTGCAGCAGTGACAGTGAGAAGGACCAGTCTTTCACCCCAAATTGTTGAGAGATTGACCATGATCAAAATGAATCATCACTTTGTACCACCAAATGACAGCATACCTGAAGTATAACAGGAAGAGGATGAGGGTTGGTCTGACTCAGGTCATTGTAATGTGTTAGCTGACCAACTTCTGGGTGAACCACCTCAGTTTGAGGACAAATTCTACTTCCCTGACTAGACATGGGGCACCATAGAGGTTTCTACTTTCTACTATGAACAGCTTTGAGAAACAAAATAGCTAGCTGTGGAAACCTTATTAGTATACATTGTTTGTTTCTGTCTAAAGGACTAATGAACCGTCACGGTTTTAGGCACATGTATGGCTGAATTGTAGTTAGACCAGTGTGAATTGAAGAAGCGCCCAAACCCACCAAAATCACTACAAAGAGATTCAAGAGACAATGTCTGCCTCCATTCTGTGCCTATCTTTTCTTTTGTCCCCTCGCAGGGTTGCCCCAGATATTTGATTTACAACTTACTGGCCAATGTGTGCTTAATTTCCTGATATCGAAGACGATCAGCAATATGCCACTACAATTGATTGGAACAGGTAAGTAATTTTATATATGGCTCAACGATTGATATGAGGGATACTTGTTTCAATGTTGAGCACTCAGATGGTAGGTGTGACTCACCATGTTGAGTGGTGGCAGATAGTGAGAGTGGGTGTTTATATTGTTTAAATATATTACGCTGGCTTGTGTTTGTGTCATGATCGATTTACAATGTTGGTGGCATTCAAATTATAATTGGGGGATTTTTTTTTTCTGAAGGTGATTTTTTCCCCTTTTATGCTTATTGAAATTTGATTGCCAGCATTTTCACACTGCTTTGTTTTATGGTGCTCTGCTTTCTGGTTCACATTTGTCAAAGAAGACCCGAACAGTCCCCTAAGATAACAAACAAAATCCTAGTCCAGAAAATAAAAATACGCTATGTTTCTCTTGTTGTAAAGAGTTACAGGTTGCTCTTCCTCAACTGAGTCGTGACTGAGACTGTGCCTCTTGGGAGCAGTTGGTATGGAGTTGGACAAAATAATCTTTAATCAGAGTCAGGAGTAAGATGAAAGGAATCAGAGCTTGAATTGACAACTTAAACAACTGCCAGAAGACGGAAGTTACTGTGCACCGGCCTGTCTTGTGTGCAGTGCACATGGGGCAAGCCAGTGCACAACAGGCCTGGCAGCTTTCGCTGTGTATGGCCCTTGGCTGAATTCAGGCCAGGTCTCTAGGCAGCGAAACAAAGCTGCTGTTTTAAGCCTCTTGTGCACCGGCCTGCCCTGTGTGCACTGCACATGGGACAGGCCGATGCACAAGAAGCTTGAAATGGCAGCTTTCACTGCCTACGGCCATCCTGAAAGCACCCATCTTGGAAGCGCTAACCAGAGTCGACCCTGCTTAGAGCGTCCAGGTTGGATGCATTCAGGAGGACTCCAAAGGCATGGAATTCTGGCTTCACAGGTTTTTTTTCCAACTCCAAAGAATTCCACAAAGCCGGACTCCGTTCACTCTACCCAGGCCTACTTCTCATGAAATATGTGTAGAATACCTTACATGGGCATGCAATCTTCAGTACATGCGTTCTCTGAGCCATACCACCACTCCACAAGATAAGATACATAAGTGAAGAGGGAAAGCTCACTGACAAAGCAGAAGAAAGAGAACTACAGACAGGCTATCACAGCCAGACAGTTTGAAGTAAAGAAACTCGAAGTATGAAAATAAGTAAGTAAGATAATTCAGTGATAATAAGATTTTACAAAATAGATAAATCAAAGTGGAGTTGGAAAAAAATAGGAGACAGACACAGTAAAAAGGTAGAAAATAATTGTGTGGAGCGGTAAAAGTTAGGGAAATAAATATCAGTATTAACAACAACAGGAAGACTTAATGGGGCCAGCAGACCCATCTGCCCGGCACTTGTGGAGGGGCAAACTTTAGTGGCCTCGCCCGCCTCAACAGTTCTCCTCCTGCCCTTGGATCCTGGATGATGTAAGAAAAAAAATAGAAAAGATTAGTAGTTTTATTAATAAATAATCTCTCCAAGAATATTGCTTTTTTTAAAGGAAAAGACAATAGCAGTAACATTTCTACATTAGAGGTTCAGGCGCCTGTAGAATAATAATATTAGTATCAAAGACTATCCTCCTATTTCAAATTTCCTAACCCTATTCCTAATTTCCCAAGCCACATTTTGGAATTACTAATAACTTGCAATTAATGATTTCTACTGTTCTCATCTCATTATCAGTCTCTCAGTGCATTAGATTGGATGTATGCAAAACCACTACACATCTCAGGGAAATTGCTTGCCAATTGGCACTGTACGAGCTACGAAAAGGAAAAAGCACAGAGAAGTGAGAGAACATTCAAAATCACTAATACTAATATATTAACAATGACTATCTTTGACAGTACATAGGACTCAGGAGAAGTCTCTGCATTACTTCTTAATCAGCCCAAGTTAGCGTAAAAAAGAAATACAATCAGGTAGCACTGAGCATCTGTCTATATGATGCTGACACAATATTATATTTGTAATATAACGTTAACTTACCTGTGTGTTACCAAGCAGCATGCTTGCTATTTGGGAAGAAAATATTAGTATAGAGCACAACTATTAATAATTTATTTTTACTCACCAAGCACCGCAACCTTGACGCCTAGCAGGTTGAGCAGGTCCATCTCCCAATTCAGGATTTCGGCGCACAGGTACGTCAGCTGTTGCTGGTTGCGCCGGACCCCAGGGCTACGGCACACAGCCCAGCGCACCCTTTCCAAGCGCTGCTGGTTCTCCTGGAGGCCGTACCCAGAACCAGGCCTGCTGCCAAGGTGGAGGGGAGATGGCTCTGCACAGAAGCACCAAGGCTGCCCTTTAATCTCAGAAAATATGGCGGGGGCTGCACCCCTTGACGTTGCCACCTTCTGCAAGGAAGGCGGGTAGCAGACGGGCCTGGCACTCCCCAACTGTGCCATGTCGCTGGGGACCTGGAGGGGGAGAAATAAGGAAGGAAGGATTAGAAAAAAGTAAAGAAAAAAAGTAAAGAAAGAAAAAGTACAAAAGTCTCAAAACACGCAAAAATATTAGGAGAAAAGTTAAAATATAAAAAGAGAAAAGGAAGTATAATAAAAAGAAACTAGGCAAAAAAAGGTTTTAAAGTGGGGGATGGGAGAAATATAGACATGGAGAGGATAAAACTAGGCACCAGCACCATAACAAGCAAAAAACAAGATGGCTGTGCCCATGCGAATTGTGTGGTGCTGTTCACACGAGAATTCCAAAGTGAGATACAATTTTACATTGTCAGTGACGTTTAGCTTCACATGAACAGGCTCGGCAAGAATGTCCTCCCACTAACAGAACTCCACATAGCACAACTGAGATTTTTTTAACTCCAAGTAGCTCCACGTAGTGCTGCTACACAAACTCCACCCAGGCCTAGTTTAGAGGAGGTCTGACAACTTTTGGTCCTGGTGCCACTGCACCTGCTGTATTATTCAAATCACAACCCTAGTGCCTGCAAGATAACTGCACTTGTGAATGCTTTTTATTAAGTCACTGAGAGAATAACAATTTGAAATAAAACATTATCAAATTATACAAATGCCTTTTCTTCAAAAATAAGAAACAAACACACAAATAATTTTAATATTTACAACTGTTATTGATCAGAAATGTAATTGTTAAGTAATGAAAAACATGGAATAATGAGCCCACTCGCTGCTTGCTTTACATCTGCACTCGACTCTCCATTGCAATATGGCTGACATGTTTACACACATTTCAACTAGAATTGATTGTGTTGTTTATCTTATCATGTGCAAACACTAACAAGTAACCAATCACCAAAAACCGGAAAGTGTACTTCAGCTACACTCCAAGGGATGGCAAATGCAGGACAGAAAGCAGAGTAAAAGAGCACAAGAGCAGGAAGTGCCCTGCCAGCGAATCAAAGGAAAGTAAAATTAAGCAACGTTGGAGCAATGTTGAAATGAGCTATCAGGAATTCAGGTAAGTAAGGGGTGAAGTGGGGGCGGGTTCTAAGGCCCATATTTATACTTTTTGATGCAAAACGGCGCTAACGCAGTTTTGCGCCAAAAAAATTAGCGCCGGCTAGCGCCGTATTTATTGAATGGCGTTAGCCGGCGTTAGCCGACCGGCGCTGCCTGGTGTGCGTGAAAAAAAAACACGTACACCAGGCAGCGCCGGCGTAGGGAAAAATGGCGTTTGGGCGTCCAAAAATGGGGCAAGTCAGGCTGAGGCAAAAAAATCGTCTTAACCCGATTTGCGCCATTTTTTTGGGGCTCCCAGACGCCATTAACATGACTCCTGTCTTAGCAAAGACAGAAGTCATGCCCCCTTGCCCTATGGCCATGCCCAGGGGACTTTTGTCACCTGGGCATGGTCATTGGGCATAGTGGCATGTAGGGGGTCACAAATCAGGCCCCCCTATGCCACAAAAAAATATAAAAAAATACTTACCCAACTTACCTTTTCTTCCCTGGGATGGGTCCCTCCATCCTTGGGTGTCCTCCTGGGGTGGGCAAGGGTGGCAGGGGGTGTCCCTGGGGGCTTGGGAGGGCACCTCTGGGCTCATTCTGAGCCCACAGGTCCCTTAACGCCTGCCCTGACCCAGGCGCTAAAATCCAGCGCAAATGCGGGTTTTTTAGTCCCGCCCACTCCCGGGCGTCATTTTTGCCCGGGAGTATAAATACGACGCATATGCATCGCAGTCATTTTTTAAGACGGGAACGCCTACCTTGCATCTCATTAACGCAAGGAAGGTGTTCACGCAAAAAAATGACGCTAACTCCATGAACTTTGGCGCTAGACGCGTCTAACGCCAATGTATAAATATGGAGTTAGTTTTGCGTCGAATTTGCGTCGAAAAAAACGACGCAAATTCGGCGCAAACGGAGTATAAATATGCCCCTAAGTCTCTTAAAAGAATTCTTTTTTAGTAACATAAGACTTTGCAAGCACAGCGCAAGCACTGTGCAGGTGAAACTCAAAAAGGAATCAAGGACAATCCACTTAATTACAGGCCAATCAGTCTGAAAGATGTTTTGCAAAAAATATTTTCTATACTGATTCTGAATATGGATAGAAGATGCTGACGCAATGCCATATCTCTAGGCAGGGTTTAGGAAACAAGTCAGCACCATAGATCAAGTGTTGAGATTCATGACTATTTATTGCAAAACGGTGGTCAAAAAACATTTTTTTATGTTGTTTTCATGGATTTGAAGAGTGCTTTTGTTTTAGTCCCACGTGGCAAGCTGTGTGATGCTTAGAGATAAAGGGATTCCCAAGTCACTGCTTGACACTCTAATACGCCTGGATTTGAATACTTATGCACAAGTTTGGTGGAGCCAGCAAGGAGAGCTCACTGACTAAATACATGTTAGATGAAGGGGTACACCAAGGCTGTGGGTTAGCCCCTACTCTTTTTTTGCTGTATCTGAATGTGGTAGTAGCTACTATGGAGCAATATTGAAGTGACACACCTATGATTGCAGGCTGCAGAATGCCTATACTTCTATTTGCAAACAACACCTCTAAAGCTCCAGCGTGTGTACAGATTTTTATGTACCGGTTTGCTGATTTTTGTAGAAAATGGGGTTTAGGAATCAACTGCGTTAAAACAAAGTTCATGACCTTGGACCCCATAGGGCCTTTAAAGGGTCCATCACATTGAGTGGCACCAATATGGAAAGGGTGACTGAGCTTGATTACTTGTCCATTAGGCTCTCTTACAAAATGTATTTACTTTTCCAAATTAGAAAAAGCAGCCTCAGTCAGTTGCACTACAGGGATGTGGAATTCCTATCGCCCGACGCCTGGGACATCTTGTTTGGGGTCAAGGACAACAAGTTTTTATGTTTACTTTGTCCTTGGGACAAGTAGGCCCAACTCTCTGCAGCACAAACCCTTTGGCTGCCTGTTTACAGAGAGTGGAACTCTCTACAGTTGAGGTAATGTGTTTCCAAAAGATAATGCTGTTCGAACTTGTATTTATGGTTCATTATTTGAAAACCTTCATTATTAGGGTGAGTGCTGTAAATAAATGTTTTAAGGTCACACTTCACTACTGACGTTGGTTCCAGTACAAATAAAAAAAACGTGTATACACATGTTTGAAAAGTTTAGGCTATGAGGCTAAGTATAATGCTCCCAGAATGCTCTCTGATTAGATGCAAATGAGGTGTCATTTAGTAAAATGTTTTGATGCATGCTAGTATTTCCCAAAAATATTTCTAATGGAAAATCAGTGTAACCATTTTCAACACGATTATGGGAAGCATGAAAATAAACAAACACTGACAAAGCCAACTGATCTGACATATTTTTATAAGTCTTTTAGTTTCATCAATGCGTGTCTTGTTTTGACATGGCTTTTGTAACACTTTATTGTTGTGGGAGCTACCAGGCCCTCAACATTGTAACAAATACAGGCAAAAAAAAACCAAAACGTTTTTGAACTCTAAAAGCGCACGTTGCCACCAGTGGCATAACAAAGGTCTGGAGAGGGGGCTCCTCCATGTTCTTTGCAAAGGGGCACCCTCCAGTTTCGTTACGTCACTGATTGCCACTGTAGTTCCTGACACTGAACAAAACTACTTTGTGGGCCAATATGCTCCTTGTGGAAGAGAAGAATGCGATCACTCACAGTAAAGCCAGCCGAAAGAGAGAGAAATAGAAGTTTAATAAAAACAAAATGTCTTTAACACCAGACCTAATTAGGGACCAAGACCCACATGTAGGTAGCTTTTTGCATGTCGCAAACAGCGACTTTCGCTGTTTGCGACGTGCAAAAAGCACATTGCGGTGCACAAACCCAGTTTTGCGATTCGGTAACCTGGTTACCGAATCGCAAAACGGGTTTGCGACTCGCAATTAGGAAGGGGTGTTCCCTTCTTAATTGCGACTCGCAGTGCAATGTAGGATTGTTTTGCGAACGCGGGCGCAAACCAATCGCAGTTTGCACCCATTTCAAATGGGTGCTAACACTTTCACAAAAGGGAAGGGGTCCCCCTGGGACCCCTTCCCCATTGTGAATGTCACTGTAAACATTTTTTCAGAGCAGGCAGTGGTCCACAGGACCACTGCCTGCTCTGAAAAAATGAAACGAAAACGTTTCATTTTTCGTTTTTGTAATGCATCTCGTTTTCCTTTAAGGAAAACGGGCTGCATTAAAAAAAAAAAAAACTGCTTTATTGAAAAGCAGTCACAGACATGGTGGTCTGCTGTCTCCAGCAGGCCACCATCCCTGTGAGGCCGCCATTCGCAAGGGGGTCGCAAATTGCGACCCACCTCATGATTATTCATGAGGTGTGCATTTGCGAAGCCCTTGCGAATCACGGATTGTGTCAGGGACACCATCCTACATTCGGATTTGCGACTCGCAATTTGCAGGTCGCAAATCTGAACCTACCTACATGTGGCCCCAAATTCTTAAAGAAAGTCACAAAAGTGCACCCATGGTATATGTCGTACCCCTATAAAATATTTGTGAACTGTATTTTAGCATGGGTAAATACGCATGTGTAGATTTGCTTATGTGAAAATCTATTGAGCATTTGCAAGTTCATTTTCCCTCCAGCCACTTTCTTCCCAACCCTGGAAGAAGTTCTAATTCTGCCATTGTCAGGAGTAAATGTCCAACCTTTCTTATTATGGGAAAATATTAGAGAGAAGCTGGTGAAGATCTTTAAAACATGCAGGTTAGTAGGTCTGCAGACTCAAAGGCATTCCAGTCCTGGAACTATTGCTTACTGCTTCCTCCAGCCCCAGTATGCAGATCTGCAGAAAGGTGGAAAAATAAGGAAATTGCTACAGTAGGGATTGAAACTGCAAGTATTCAAGCCCTACTATGGTAGTAGCCCTGGCATAATCAGAGAGGCTATTATCAGAGCTCATACATAATGAGATTGCTGCCATAATTAGGCGCCACACTACATGGCACCAAAGGGACAAGTAGATCTTTTTACAGGACAAGTAGATTTGAGAAGCAACCTGTCCCGTGGACAAGTAGATATTTTAATAAATTCCACACCCCTGCACTATGCCTCAGGGATCTTAAGGTTATATAATTCCTCCAAAACCAGAGAGACTCGCGATACTCTCAATATTTATTAATGTAAGGCAGTAGGGAGTGCCTTACATGGTGCTGAATTATGGTGATATAAGGGGCACTCAATTTTGACACCTGGTGAAAATAATTTCTTACGATCAATGTCAAATTTACCCAAGAGTACCCCTACCATTCCTCTGATTTGGGACACTGGTGTAAAATCAGTTTCCAGTAAGGCCCAATTTAGACCATTGGCATACCGGCAGAGATTGAGTTGTACTCCAGACTTAGACAACTATTACTGTGCCTTCAAAGAGATATCTGACATGGGTAACAGCAATAAGATCAAGTGGTTTATCTCCCTCAAGTTGCTACATACCCAATTGGGCTGCGAAGATTTCTGGGGAACTGCACTTTACCTAAGGCCCAGATTAGGGAACTGTACTGGGCCCACATATGGGGTTCAGAAGACTAAGGTAAGAGTGCAGGATCCCTGAGAGTTGATTTTATGGCTCTTGAGCACCATTACAGGTTTGAGGATTTTCTCAACTATATTTCAGGACTGCTAGCCAGGAAGTTGTATGTCAAGTTTTGGTTTGGCACCCTACACTTTTGAGTAGTGCAGTACGTGCCGATTCTGCCTGCAGGCATTATTTTTTCTTTTGTCCAGTCTATGTCCACCCAAAGAGGAGGTGGATTCTTCTGATCTCTAGGCAGTTTGACACAAGACACTATTATACCGCTCTTAGGTTGCTGTGCCTTGAAACAAAATGAGACAGTTGTGTGTGTGGTAGCAAAGTTTCTACATTGGAGCTGTATAAACCAAACAAACATTATGGCCTATTAACAATTTGCTGTATATAGTTGCTTTAGTTGGCACCTAGGGCCAGATGTACCAAAGGATTTTACCCATTCTGTGTCTACGGGAAAAAAGTTTTCGTACATATGGCCCTCCAGAGCCATTTAATATGGGGATCTGCTCATGTGCTTTCATGGAGCTGAGTGTTCTGTTTACTTTTTACCATTGCAACATATATAGTTGTTATCATGTTATGTTCTTGTTTGAATTGCACTTTCTGCAATTATTACAATGTTGTTGTTTGATAGTAAGAGTATAAGCTCAGAAAGTGTGTTTTAGTGTGCCTGTGAGCCTATATAGATATGTTATACAGTCTTTTATGATTTTGTTCAAATTTTGTATAGTAGGCTGTGCCTATTATAGAGATAAACTTTATAAACAATTGGCAATTCATCTTTGGCTTAGTTATCAGTTTAGATTTCTATGTTGTTGTATGCAATAGGCATAATTATAATAATATATAGCATAGTAGCAATGCTAATTTGTGACCAGGCCATTCTGATTTAGCATTTTCCAGCTATTTGATTTCTATAATGAATTGGCATCTTTTAATGGTTTTTGTGTTTGTCTGTATGTTTGTATGGTTTTCTAACCGAAATAAAGTATTGTTGAATTGAGTTATCACATATATTGTGCTGTTTTTCTGTGTGATTTGTTTTCATTGTGGTAAGACAGCAGGATTCTATAACACTCAACACATGGCTGTTTCTCTCATTACTAACGAGTGGGACCGCAAGCTCGGTGGAGACCTCTGCCTGCTAGGTGGTGCTGTTGGAACAAACCAGCACGGTACAGGTGCCTGCAACGCATGTGATGCTTGTCTTTCAATTCTCTGAAGCGTCTTGGGAAATGTATGCCTCTGGCACTGCTTCTGATCCTGGAGAAAGACGGCTCATGTTGGGGCCTCTATGTTTGGTTTCTCCCTCACCCACATAATGTGATGCCCTACGGGGTCTGTACCATCCTCTGTGATGCCCTGCAGAGTTGGTATTAAGTAAGTGGGCATGAAGGCCTCGGGGGGACACTGTTCCAGGTTAATTTTTCCCAGTAAACCGCAGTAGGGGGAGTGTCCTCAGGCCTGAACCCTTCCCTTCAGACCCCTGCTCTCTCCAAAATATCACTTGCAGTGCTTCACCTGCTGAAATATAGCTCTAGAATCAAATTTCATGCAGACATCTGAGAGCAACTATGTGAAGAGGAGACTATGGCCCTCCTTACGACCCTGGAAGGAAGTGATAAAGTGGCGGTAGTACCGCCAACAGGCTGGCGATAAGTACAGCCAAATTATGACCATGGCGATGAGAACTCCCATAGACAGCCAATATACCACACCACCCGCCACGGAGGAAACAACAGCCACCACAGCAGTAGTCGCCAACAGCCAGACGGGAGACAAAGTACCGCCCACCATATTAAGACACACAAAACCTCCACCTTTTCTGGGGTGGTACCAACACCAACAAAAGCCTGGCACAAACAGAGCTCAGAAGTGAAAGGACTCACCATTGAAGACACAGGGAAGAAACACGCCGTCATAGTACCCAAATCGCTTGTTTTCCAGATGATCTTCTACGTTATGCTCCACTTGGAACACCAACGCCGACGAAGACGATGACGGTGAGTACAGTCGCCTAGCAAACAAGGGAGGGAGTGAGGAAAACGAGAGTGACACACACGCACAACACACACCAGCCACACAACCAGCTGCACACAAAAATAAATTTCAAGGACAACAGGAATTGACAAAAGTGATTGTAATCAGAACAAATTCAAAATTAATAATTCGATTTGTCAATTAAACAGATATGTACATATGTACACAAAGGACACTGCCCATTCCAATGTTCAAAGGGCCCACATGGCCACAGGGCACAGTCTAAGGCCCAACTCGAGTCTTGACCACATCCGGATAGTACACTGCAAGGGCATCAGTTTGCAAATAGGCAGGCACCTCACGGGAGTGGGGGGCACCTCAGCCGAATGTGAGAACAAGCCCACTGGTTCTGGAGGGGGCAACATGCCCATTGCGTTGTCCTGGGGAGTGCAAGGCCACCGTCTCTCAGGTAAGTGACATGCCCACTGGTTCTGGAGGTGGCAACATGCCCATTGCTTTGTCCTTAGTCCTTAGGAGTGCAAGGTCACAGTCTCTGAAGTGGGTGACTTGCCTACTGGTTCTGGAGGGGGCAACATGCCAATTGTTCTGTCCTGGGGAGTGCAAGGCCACAGTCTCTCAGGTGGATGACTTGCACACTGGTTCTGGAGGGGGCAGCATGCCCATTGCTAACTGCTGGGGAGTCAAAGGACACAGCCTCTGAAGTGGATGACTTGCCCACTGATTCTGGAAGGGGCAACATGCCCATTGCTTTGTCCTGGGGAGTGCAAGGCCACAGTCTCTCGAGTGGGTGACTTGCCCACTGGTTCTGGAGAGGGCCACATGCCCATTGCTTTGTCCTGGGGGTGTAAGGCCACAGTCTCTCAGGTGGGTGTCTTGCCCACTGGTTCTGGAGGGGGCAACATGCCCATTGCTTTGTCCTGGGGAGTGCAAGGCCACAGTCTCTCAGGTGGGTGACTTGCCCACTGGTTCTCGAGGGGGCAGCTGGCACACTAGCCCCTGGACTACATGGCGTCGGCCGGCAGTGATGGCTGCACTGTGGTGGTGGTTGGAGAAGGCTCCGGGGCAGCACCTGCACTCACTGATAGATGTATGGTGGTGGTTGTTTGAGGAGGCTCACAGGCAGCCCGTGCACTCACTGATGGTTGCATATCCACAGCTGGTGGTTGGGCCCCCATGACAGCAGGTGGTGGTGGCAGTATTAGCCTGACAGCTTCTGCTGGCGTAGAGTGCCTCGTCTCCTCCTGTTCATGGTTCGGGGATCCCTTACCCTCCCTGGGCTCTTCCCCTCTATGCCTTATGGTGCAGGCTCCTTCCTCTTCCTCACAGCTGGTGCAGGCCCCTTCCCCTTCCTCATAGCTGGAGCAGGACTCTTCCCTTTCATCCCTGGTGGTGCTGGCTCCTTCCCCTTCAGTGTTGTAGGTCTGGTATCCTTACCAGCATGAGTAGGTGGTGCTACAACTGTCCCCGTGGGCTGTTTGGCTGAGGTGCTGGGCTGTGTCCTTGAAACCTGCCCATACGTGCAGGACGGGGGGCGAAGGGTATGGAAGAGGTCAAGTTGGGCAGGGAAAAGCTTTTTTAGGGATGTTGTGGCAGGAGGAGAGAAGAATAATGGGAGTGGAGGATGAGGGAGTGGTTGTTGGAGGTGTATGTCTGCTGGATTTGGGTGTAGGTGCATGGGCTGTATGCTGATGTGAGGTGGATGGCTGTTGGGTGTCTGGGTGCTTGTGTTTGCGTCCTGTAGGAGGGGGGACAGACACGGTGGGAGAGGACACAAGGGACGCATGCATGGATGTTGTGGAGGTGTCTGCCAATGTGGTGTGTGTTCTGTTTTGTGTGGTGATGCTGATAGTAGATGTTGATGTAGTGCATGCAGGTGTGAGTGTGGATGTGACTGGGAGGGAGGTGGAGGAGGAGGAGGAGGGGGAGACAATGGAGGCTGTGGATGTTGTTGTGCCTGCAATGGTATGGTGTTTGTGTGAGTGCCTGTGGGATGAAGTATAGTGTGTGTGTTTGCCTGTGCCACTCTTGTGTGTTGCCTTGTGTGCATGCTCATCTGTCTGTGTGCTTGGGATGGGTTCCGATTGAGGAGAAGGGGACTGGAAGTGGAAGTTGGAGGGGGGATGGTAGAAACAGGGACAATGGCTGCCATCAGAGAGGAGGTCAGAGCCTGAATCGATCTCTGTTGAGCTGCCAAACCACCATGAAAACCCTCCAAGAATGCATTGCATTGCTGCATCTGGGATGCCAGCCCCTGGATGGCATTCACAAAGGCTGACTGCCCTGCAGAGATGGATCTAAGAAGGTCAATAGCCTCCTCACTCAGGGCAGCAGGGCTCACTGGGGCAGGGCTTGAGATGCCTGGGGCGAAGGAGATGCCCACCCTCCTGGGTGAGCGGGCACGGGCAACTCGCTGAGGGGCTACTGGGAGGGCAGCATTGGTACAGGGGTGACGGTTTACCTGCAGCTGGGGTGGTCACAGAGGTGTCAGCTACCACCAGGGAGCTCTCGCCAGTGGAGGTATGGGAGTCTGTGTTGTCCCCTCCAGTCTCCGCTGTGGTGCTCCCTTCGCCCTGCGTCCCACTGGCTCCCTCGGCGTTGGCGGACTCCGCCTGCAGGGTCCTGTGGGATGCAGCTATCTCTGTTGTCAGTGCCTCTGCTCCTCTGCCAGATGTTGCTAATGCACACAAGGACAGGATGACAAAACAAGAAAGGGGGGAGAGAGACAAAGGATACACTGTGTCAATGACTGCACCAACACCACAGTTGGCGTACACAGCACCCTCACACATAGGGAACCGGCCTACGCACTGTGCCTTGCACTACCAGTGAAATGGCTAGTCACCAAGGGATGAGGAGGAGCACACACCGCCAACTGCAGCACACCTGGGACCCACACAGCCCTGCCTAGAAGTGAATACTAACAACCTAGGTTACCTGTATTTGCCAATCAACCATTGCCCTTCTGAGAACCTATGCTGTTATGTCTGGTCTGGCCTTAGGGGAACCCACTACCACACAACCACCACCCGGATACCACCCCACCAGCCGTAAGTTGTAATGATACCCACTGTACTCACACCCTTGTGGCTGCTGTGATTCTCTCAGGCACCCATCCAGCTCAGGGTACGCCACTGGCAGTATGCAGGACATCAGAGGAGTTAGGGTCCGATAGGCACCCCTTCCTCATTAGGAGGCCATCCCCAGCTCGGTCTCTGCCATCTTCCGTGCCCAGCATCTCAGGTCCTCCCACCGTTTCCGAAACTGGGTGCTCCGCCTTCCATATACCCCCAGGGTCCTCATGTACTTGGCACACCATAATCCCTTCTTTTGATGGGTGCTGACCTGCAGAGGTAATACATACAGGAGAACTCTATTAAACAAAATGTCCAGCCTGTCACACACATAGCCCACCATACTCGATCTCATCACCATTGCAACACACATAGGCCAGCTCACAACATGTACGCCGCCAACAGACAATCCCCCATTACACAATGCCACCAACCCTTACACAATGACCACACACACATCTCCATGCATTCATGACACATGCATCGTGCCCACAGTATACTCATCTGTTGGTCTGGAGACCCATACAGCAGTCCGTGCTGGGGTAGGACCCCATCCACCAGTCACTCCAACTACTCTGAAGTGAAGGCTGGGGCCCTTTCCCCGGTCACACGAGCTATGGTAGGTTCCAGACACAGGTCCCAGCAGCACATGCAGTGTAGGTCTTCTCCTGTGGAAGGTCAGGAAACAAGTGAGGATTGAGTTAGAAAATGGCAGTCACATCTGCGGCGGTGTGCACCGTTACCACCAACGTAGATCCCCATTGGCACTGTACCCCGTAGGGCCCAATATAATCCAATGAGGAATTGCACAGCGGTTCACGACCGCCTTCTGCCACGGCGCACAATGTTGGCGGAATTACCTCACTTTCACCTGTCCCTCCACACAGGACAGGCAGTCGCCATTTCAGGGCCTATCGATAATTTCTGTGTCACAGGATAAATAGGCACATACCTTTAACTTACACTGTCCCAAAACATGATTGTACGATGTGGACTACTGTTGTGGTATGGTTGTTCAAATTGTGACAGCCTACTCACTCTTGTGTCCCTTAGATTCCTACTGTTGGGGATGAATAGGAGATGGAGACATACCCCCATGTACAGACCCCTGATGGACTTAGCTACACTGGAGGACAGGCACACAATACTCACCTATAGACTGGACAGGGCCACAATCATAGAGCTGTGTGCCCAGTTATAGCCTGAAATGATCTCAGCTATTCGTCATCCCACTGGGATCCCACCTCTTGTGCATGTTCTATCAGTGCTCCATGTCCAGGCAACAGGTTCTTTCCAAGTGACAGTGGGCTTGGCAGCAGGAATGTCACAGCCAATGTTCTCAATCGTGCTGGCAAGAGTCTTGTCTGCCCTGGTAAAACACATGTGCAGCTACATTGCTTTCACCCTGGTGGACGATTTGGCCAATGTGAAGGCAGGATTCTATGCAAAGGGACATATCCCCAATGTTATTGGGGCAATTGAAGGTACACATATTGCGTTTGTCCCCCCCCTCTGGCAGAATGAACAGGTGTTCAGGAATCGTAACAGTTTCCACTCCATGAATGTGGAGATGGTGTGCCTGGCTGACCAGTACATCTCCCACGTCAATGCTAAATATGCAGGGTCAGTGCATGATGCCTTTGTCCTGAGGAATAGCAGCATCCCAAATATGATGGCCCATCTACAGAGGCACAGGGTGTGGCTTATAGGTGAGCCTTGGTCCCCATCCAGTGTATGTTGGTGTATGCCTCTGCTGTTATCCAAATAGGATAGTGTGTGGCTAAATGTTGTCCCTCAATACTTGCAGGTGACTCTGGCTACCCAAAACTATTGTGGCTGCTGACCCCTGTGAGGAATGCCAGGACAAGGGCTGAAGAACGTTATAATTAGGCACATGGGTGAACCAGAAGGATAATTGAGAGGACCTTTGGTCTCCTGAAGGCCAGATTCAGGTGCCTCCATCTGACAGGTGGATCCCTGTGTTTCTCACCCGAGAAGGTCTGCCAGATAGTAGTGGCATGCTGCGTGTTGCTCAACCTGGCCCTCAGATGCCATGTACCTTTTCTGCAGGAAGAGAAGACTAGAGATGCCCGTGTGGCAGCAGTGTACCCTGAGGACAGTGAGGATGAGGAGGCAGAGGATGAGGATGTGGACAACAGAAAATTAGTGATCCGTCAGTACTTCCAATGACACACAGGTGAGACTGTGCAACTTCAAATTTCCATGACTATTGTTGTATTCTGTGTGGCATTGGCATGCTGGCATTACCCACTTGTTTCCTCTACTTACTGTCACCTATGGATTGTCATTTTACAGATGCTGGTGATATGACAACAATGTTGTGATGTGATCACAACAGCCAGCAACAGGTCATTCATTCTATGCTCGAACTATGTACAGTTCATTTGCAATGGATGTAGCTGTTTCAATCAATACAAATTTGCAATACATGAAATACCAGTAGTTGAGGTTTATCCAAGGGTGTTTATTGTAGTGCTAGTAAATTGAGGGGAAAGTGCAATGGAATGGTGTGATGATGAAGGAAAGTCCAGGGTATTGATCCAGTCTGTTTTAGCATAGGTGCAGTGTCCAAGGGGACATAGGAAGGGGAGCATTGACAGTTCAAGGTGGAGAAGGTGACAGAGTGGGACACAAGGGGGACAATCAGGAGAGTCTCATTTCCTGGCGGTGATCTTGGCAAGTGTCTCTGGCTTCTGACTGGGTGACAAGGAATAGTTTACCGCAGTTGAATGTCTGCCGTGGTGATTCGTGGGTCATAATGTGATCGGGGTTGTTTTGTTGGCGGAAAGTTATGGGTATTGGGACCACCATTTTATCATTGACCTTTGGTCTGGCGGATTTGTGTATGTGGCTGAATTCTGTCGGATTGGTGTGTGTGTCATACTATGGTGAACGGATATCCACCACCCCAGCAGTAAGTTGGCGGCCATCAGCGTGGCGGTATGCAGGATTTACCACCAGTGTCATAATGAGGGCCTACGTCCCTCTTCCCTTGAGACAATCTATTTTGTGAGGCTATGGATGCCTCTTTATACAGGGCAGTCCCTGAAACTATGGCTTCCCTTGAACAACACCTCTCTAGACAAATTGCTGAGGGATGTGTAAACCTTCCAGCTTTGGGGCCCCCTAGTGCCCCTGCCCTCCAAATTACCCAAAGAGAAAACAAGACATTGGGGTGAATCAGGATGCATTTAATCACCTAAAGTGGGCCTTCTTCACCCAAAGGCTGGCAAGTGGGCCCGTGGAGGAATTTTCAGAGCTCCCCCAGCTGCTCCTTCCACAGAAGACTGAAGAAGAGGACTCCAATGGGGATTAGTTACTAGATGTGGTAGGCCCAATTACAAAGATTTTGGTTATACAGAAACCCTTGGATCCCTCAGCTCTCCCAAAGTCCAAATCCGGATGAGCGCTGCAAACAGTCATATTTTTGGGAAATATTAACTGGGCACTATCCACTTAGCATCGCTGCTCATTACTCAAGGTGGTTCTGAAGTTGGGGGACCTTGCATCCTCAGAGGCGAGGGCAGTGGCCTGTGGCAGTCTTATCGGCGTCCCTTTAATTAAGGATTTGGGAAAGTTTGTAGTGACATTCACATCCCAAGTTAAGACCCAAACGTCTGTCAAGAGGATCTTCTACCTTCAGGTTTTCCAAGGGGCCGGTCTTCGCAGGGGCCGCACAGTCCAGCAATTACTCATTTCAGCTTTCCTCCAGGAAATAAGGCTTCATATACAACCAATGGAAGGACCAGTCACACTTTGGGATGTTCTACCCCCACCAGAGGCCAACGGTTCCACAGGAGAGGTAAGCCTCCCACTCCTCCACTAACGGTGAGTGTTCTCCTTTCCTCCCAACAAAAGTAGAGGGTTGACTGGCAGATTTATTCCACGCTTGGGCATCCATCATAACAGGAGTCTTACAGACAGTCAGGGGTTTCCAAATCAAGTTTTATGTGTCTCCACACCAGGAGCTTCACCCGCACCCAATCAATTTTTCTCGGCAGGATACCAGTCTCCTAGTCCTGGAGGTAGAGTTCCTCATAAGTAAATGTGCCATTTGCTTGTCCATACCTCACCCCAATGGCTTCATCAGCAATCTGTTCTCGGTTGACAAAAGCGATTGTCGTCAGGGACCCGTCATAAAACCAAGGAATTCAATGAGTGGCTAGACTACCACCCCTTCGAAATGGAGGGTGTCCATCTCCTCCGGGACGCACTGCAACCTTTTGATTGGACGGTGCATTTAGATTTAAAACACACTTTTTTGACAGTCCCGATATTTCCTCCTCATAAGTCTTTTCTCCTGTTCATGTGGCATCAAATGTGGCATTTGAGTTCGCCACTATAGCATTCAGGCTGTCGTCAGCACTTGGTGTCCTCAAACCAGTCATAGAGCATCTATAACCCCAGGGGAAAGCGGATCTTCATCCATCTAGACGACATTCTCTTCCTGAACCAATGTGCCAGAAAACTGACCATTCAGCTGCAGACAGCTGTGAACCTCCTAGAAGGCTCAGGGTTTGTAATCAATGAGAAAAAGTATCTTCTGACCCCTTCTCAAACAACAACCTCCCTAGGTTTTGTTGTAGGTTTTACAGGGGCCACAATGAGATTTTTGTCTTGGAAGGTGGCAACGATTCAGCCCAAGCTGCAGAAAACACTCTCCAGACAACACACATCACTACATACAAATTGCTTACCTTGCGGGTTTACTCTTGGCCTCCATCCAGGCAATCTTCCTAAGGCCTCTCCACTACTGGGCGTTTCAGCGCTGCAAAGCTCATCATCTGGGGAAGGGGCTAATATACAATCATTGAGTGCCTCTGTCAGTAGAGGGAAAAAAGGAAATAGGTTGGTGGCTTTCCCACATGGAAACCTGGAACAGGAGAGCAAATTTCAGCTCCAGCCACGATCTTGCATAGAGTCTGACACCAGCAGGTCATACTGGGGCAGACAGTGTAGTGATCTCTCCACAAGAGGAACCTGGTCACAACAAGAACAGAAGTTACATATCAATTATTTAAAAGTGCTCTCTGGTTCCTTTGAGGTGTGATGTTGGACCAAGGACAAGATCCAATCATCTCAGTAGTGCAATTCATCAACCATTTAGGTGGGTTCAGGTTCAAAGCCCTGACAGATCTGGCCAAGAACTTTTGGCAGTACCATTTGAACCATAATATCAGCAAAACTGTCCTGTTGTGGTGTTTTTTGTCATACCGAAAGGTCTTGGACATGAGAGTCCTTGATAATACAGGTAGAGTATTTTCCCCAGAGGGGATTTCGTTTACACTCAGCAGATGAACTAAGTCAAACACTAGAGTCATTACTTACCCGGCTTTTGCTGAACTTTCCAAACTGTGGCGGTCATTCTGACCGCGGCGGGCGGCGGTCGCCGCCCGCCAAGCGGTTCCCGCCGAATGACCGCTCCGCGGTTAAAAGACCGCGGCGGCCGTTCCGGCTTTCCCGCTGGGTCGGCGGGCGACCACCAGAAGGCCGCCCGCCAGCCCAGCGGGAAAGCCCCTTCACCAATGAAGCCGGCTCCTAATGGAGCCGGCGGAGTTGAAGGGGTGCGACGGGTGCAGTGGCACCCGTCGCGATATTCAGTGTCTGCTTTGCAGACACTGAAAATCTTTATGGGGCCCTGTTAGGGGGCCCCTGCACTGCCTATGCCAGTGGCATGGGCAGTGCAGGGGCCCCCAGGGGCCCCAAGACACCCGTTCCCGCCATCCTGTTCCTGGCGGTAATTACCGCCAGGAACAGGCTGGCGGGAAGGGGGTCGGAATCCCCATGGCGGCGCTGCAAGCAGCGCCGCCATGGCGGATTCCCTGGGCCAGGGGTAAACTGGCGGGAAACCGCCGGTTGCCCTTTTCTGACTGCGGCTTTACCGCCGCGGTCAGAATGGCCCAGGAAGCACCGCCAGCCTGTTGTCGGTGCTTCCGCGGTCCCCGGCCCTGGCGGTCATGGACCGCCAGGGTCGGAATGACCCCCTGTGTGTGGTACAGTACCTGAAGGTATATGAGGAGGACATTATAAATGCAGCAGACTGATCCTCAATCACTACATTTAAGTGGTTTTACCTTAAGCCGGTGGTGGATGTGGCTCAGGTGTTTGAGAGCAAGCTTTGAACAAACATAATCCTCCAGTCTTGTGGGACACACAGTTGGGATTCCCTGGCCACGTGGGATGATCCTCACCTCGAGTCCTTAAAAGAATTGAAACCTCTTGTTACAACAGCTTGGAAAATAGTAATTCTTTAAATGTGTTCATAGTAAAAGTGTGTTCATGGTATGTTAACTATAGTTGATGTAGGCTTCAGTCTGGAAATTCATGCTAATATGGAAACTGTGCTTTTGCCTGTTGAGGTGCTATCTCATTTTCATTTCAGGAGCTAAACTGATTTCAATAGCTGAATAATAATTGGTTCAGTTATTTTAATCCGTATTATAACGTATTGTTGATAACATCACTGTAATAGTTGAGTTGGTTTCATGCACCTGTGTCCAAGACCGTCTGATTCCCTCCTTTCATATAGTATGAGATATTGTCTGAGGATCACACAAACTATAAGCTTCCTTTGTGTGATGCCTAAGAAAAAGAACACAGACAACTTATCATTAAATATTAGATTTTGATTGGCTCCTGCCTTTTGGCAACCATAGGGGGTGGTATTTTCTTTTTAAAACTTAAATGTTAAAGTGTTTAACTGTTTGCTGAGTTAGAGGTACCCAGAATGCTCCTGTCCACTTTTGAATGCAGTTGCCTCTCTTCAGTCCCTATGCTTATTTCATTGATGCCCCCATAGTTAAGTATCAAGCACAACTATACTCCTTTGCCTCATTGAACCTTCATTTGGATTTGCTTTAGAGGCTTCATTGCTGATATTTGCTGCTTAAATTCCCCCACCTCACTTGAAACCTTAGCTTAGCAACAGAGAGTTTCTCTTCCATTATTTGCCTACGACAATCCCCAAGCAATTTGGCTCTGTATTTGTTATTCTCTCTTGCTTTGGATTATACTGAACTATACTTATGCTGTAATCAGATGATTATTGATTTACGACTAATCTGACTGATTTCAGCTTATAACTTTGCTATTTTGTTAATAAACTACTGCTCTCTATTATCCTTGTGGGGCAAAATATGTTTCAATATTGGTGATATGCTATTAAACAGTTGATGTTATGCCTCCATTTGAGACAAAGGTCCATCCTCTTGAGTACAGCTGGGATTCAAAATATGCATCACAGCTTTCCATGGTGCAAACCAGATTTCCCGCTTCATCACTCAAAATTACGAAAAAGAGTATTTCTTTAACATATGGAAACATTTGACTTCATTTCACTTTAGTAAACTAGAGGCAAATTGCTGCATCAAGCAGCATTTATTAGAAGCAATCACATTTAAACATGAAAGTAGAAACATTCATCCCACCCAGATGTCAATGTGCCAATAGTGAAACAGGACTAGTCAATTGCCATGTGTACCCTATAGGTGGGCCAGATTATTATTCCAGATGGAGCAAATGGAATCTATAAAAAAATAAACAGATGCGGTTTTTGTACAGTGTGCTGACTGAATTGATGTATTTTGAGGTACTTTCAAACGTGACTTAAAAAAAAAAGACGACACAGTGAAATAAGGTAATTGCCTAGGATCACAGAATTATTTCAAGGGGGAAGCAGGGATTAATGCTACATTTCCTGGTTTCTCATTGTGAAGTTCAGTATCTTGATGGGTATCTCTATATTGCTTGGTTAATGCTTTGTATTTAATCCTTTGATGGCCTGTATCAGTAAACTGCTAAATAAATGTGGCTATTACAAGTTCAATCCAGATGATATGAGGACACTTTCTATAAATAAATTTAAATATAAGGGAAGGCATGATATTCTATTTAAATGCTGATAACACCTGCTTGATCAGACCTACAAAGAGACTGGTGTCAGAAGATTTCAAGAGAGACTTAACACTTTGATTGAATGCAATTACATGCCTTAACAAAACAGTCTGAGAAGACCCAAATGGTCACATCATACAAATGAAACACTGAGCTCAGTTGCTGGCTTATTGTCACGTAGAGCCCACAAGACTTTTTCATTACCCCCGCATCAGGGTGCATTTCAGATGGGCTTGACACCACTACCATGTAGAGTGCTATGAAAGTGCATGGAGAAAAATTATTGGTTCTATGAAGTGGTGCCACTATCAGCTCATCTGCACAATGAACATGGAGCAGCACTGGTAAAAACTTCTCAGCTGTAGAGAGAACGTGCTGGAGTCTTGCTGATTGCAGTAACAGGGTATTGTATTGCATTGTGATATTTAATTAGCACTTACTACCCCTGCATTGTGTAAAGTGTGGGCTTGGAAGGGTGTTGTCTTTGTTTTGCTCCAATGTGGTAATTGTTTCCATTGGCAGTAGCTTCCACTTTGAAGGCTCACTTGTTGTTTGGTTTGTGTGCACATTTTTCATCCCTCCACATGTGCAACAAGGTTGACGGACCTTTTGACCCAGAAAGATGTGTGATGAACCATCAACAATTACTTCAACAACATCCAAATGATTTAGACAGCATGACCAATGTGGCCAGTAAAGGAAAACTCCAATCAGGAATATAGTTCAAAGCTTTATTACAAACACAAGCTCAATGTGATGTCGACAATGCACAAAACCAAATTAAAAAGATACATAATCACAAAGGGTTGTCCAAGGCGCCAAAATAAATGAAGGTGTACTAACATCAATAAAACTAAGCATTCAAGAAGAATGATACAGAAAGTCAATAGAAATATCTGAGGCACTGAAATCATACAATCCTCAGATTTCAGTCATTAGCTCAATTCAAATTCAATTGTCAGTAATCTTTGGCTGGGTATAGGTCAATCCTACAGCTAACCAAATTAAGGAAATACATGTGTGGGGAGGAACACATGGGGGCAAAATGCAAAATTGCAAATAGGACAAAAATAATTTGGAAAAAAGATTAACTTGGGCTACAGGACACTAACTAAAAAGAAACACAAAATATGCATCAGCATAGTGGTGTTTTTAAGTTAAAAGGGCATTTCAAGGGGCTTTGGTAAAAGGCAGAGAGAAAGAAAAATCTCCAAGGGATGCAGATTTCAGGGAATCTTCATCATCAAAGCATCTGGTCAATAAGGCATCTGTAAGCATCAGTAAGGTGTCTCTCTGAGTCCAAGATAAGACTGCTCTGGACTGCTCTCTGAGCAAAGTTCTATTAACCAACACTATATTAATTCACATTAAACACTAATTTGTCCAAGGTGTCAATCCATTTTATTTTGAAGGGGCATCATCCAATGAGAATCAATCATCAGACTTCACGTTGCAACAGTTTGACATTTTCCCAAGTCTGTCATGGGAACATTTCCTTCTGTGTGACTCCAAACGGGTTGAAACAAATGTTTACAATCTCAGTCCATGTTACTGCATTACAAAACTCAAAAGACCAAGTGGGTATAGTTTTTCTACGGTAAAACAACAGACTTTTGACAAATGGGACTTTGATTCTCAAGGGAACAAAATTCTGAAAGAATAGCCTGTTAATAGCCTGGGAAACCCTGACAAACTATTTGGGATCTAAATATCCAGTTAAAGGCTCTAGTAAGGGGGCATGCAGAGAGCCACATAAATTGCTAGTACTGACGAGATCTATCTAGATGATGAAAACCAAAATTAACAGAATGCTTAGGCAGCTACAGTGCAGCACAGAGGATCTGGAGCTCTTGCAGTCTCTATGAAAAGAGCGAAGGATGCTGAAAAAAGAAATATGGGTGTTTAAACAAAACAGGCAAGAAACCCTATGGGCTAACCTTTTGCAGGCTGCTAAACAAAAAGATTCTAAAACATTTTGGAAGTTGATCGATGATATAGATAAAGGTCTAAAGGCAGCAAGCAATACAAATACAACTGCGGATGGTTGGGTTAAGCACCCAAAGTTGCATTTCTCAGGAAACATGTTAAATCTTGCTGACTCAGCCTCAGAAGACCCCTAAGAAAATTACCTCAATCAAACCAACAGAGTATATAGCTATCGCAACAATTAAAATCAACAAGAAATCCCATTCAGATTGGGCTCTCAGTTTCTCCAGCCCCTGGCGTCGATCTTCGTGTCGCGTTGCAGGCCAGCGTCTTTTTTCAGCTGCGCAAGCCGGCAGCGCGTAGATTGTTCAACCACAGATCGGAGTTGCGTCGATCTTATCCCCGCATGGCAGTCGGTGCATGGATTTCTCACTCTTAAGCTGCCAGTTTCTCCTTTCAGGGCCCCAGGAACTGGATGGGCACCACTTGGCAGGGTAGGAGTCTCTCCAGAGACTCCAGGTGCTGGCAGACAGAACTCTTTACTATCCCTGAGACTTCAAACAACAGGAGGCAAGCTCTAAATCAAGCCCTTGGAGAGTTCTTCACAAGAATGAAGGCAACACAAAGTCCAGTCTTTGTACTCTTACTCTGGCAGAAGCAGCAACTGCAGGATAGCTCCACAAAGCACAGTCTCAGACAGGGTAGCTCTTCTTCCTCAGCTCTTCAGTTCTTCTCCAGGCAGAGGTTCCTCTTGGTTTCCAGAAGTGTTCTAAAGTCTGTGGTTTTGGGTGCCCTTCTTATACCCATTTTCTCCTTTGAAGTAGGCCTACTTCAAGGCAAAGTCTCTCTTGATTGTGAAATCCTGACTTGCCCAGGGTGGGCCCCAGACACTCACCAGGGGGTTGGAGACTGCATTGTGTGAGGGCAGGCACAGCCCTTTCAGGTGTGAGTGACCACTCATTTCCTTCCTCCTAGCATAGATGGCTCATCAGGAAATGCAGACTATACCCCAGCTCCCTTTGTGTCACTGTATAGTGAGAGGTGCAACCAGCCCAACTGTCAAACTGACCTAGACAGGGAATCCACAACAAGACAAAGTCACAGAAATGGTTTAGGCAAGAACATGCTCACTTTCTAAAAGTGGCATTTTCAAACACACAACCTTAAAATCAACTTTACTAAAAGATGTATTTTTAAAATGTGAGCTCAGAGACCCCAAACTTCACATGTCTATCCGCTCACAAAGGGAATGTACACTTTAATCAGATTTAAAGGTAGCCCCCATGTTAACCTATGAGAGGGACAGGCCTTGCAACAGTAAAAATCTAATTTAGCAATATTTCACTGTCAGGACATATAAAACACATTACTATATGACCTACCTTAACCATACACCCGGCCCTTGGAACTACATGGGGCCTACCTTAGGGATGTCTTACATGTAAGAAAAGGGAAGGTTTAGGCCTGGCAAGTGGGTACGCTTGGCAAGTCGAATTTACAGTTAAAACTGCACACACTAACACTGCAGTGGCAGGTCTGAGACATGATTACAGAGCTACTTATGTGGGTGGCACAACCAGTGCTGCAGGCCCACTAGTAGCATTTGATTTACAGGCCCTGGGCACCTCTAGTGCACTTTACTAGGGACTTACTAGTACATCAAAAATGCCAATCATGGATAAGCCAATTACATACACATTTTGTATAGGATCACTTGCACTTTAGCACTGGTTAGCAGCGGTAAAGTGCCCAGAGTAACAAAAACAGCAAAAACAGAGTCCAGCACACATCAACAACCTGGGAACAGAGGCAAAAAGTTAAAGGAGACCACACCAAGGATGAAAAGTCTAACAGTCTGGGTCTGTAACAACAGAGGTAATATGAATAAGGAGCGCTGATTATCTGTCAAATGTCATCAACATTGTGTGTTTATGATATTGATTTTGGTGCAGGTATGTCTATAAACTATGCAAAGTTTATGGTTAAATTCACTAATAAACTAAATTAAAAGTCATAAATCTGAAAGAAGACTTCACGTTATCAAAAAATAATTCAATACTTTTACATGACTGTGAAATGCAAGCTCTGTAGGCCTCAGTTATGCTAACACAAGAAAATATAAAATGCAGTTGATTTATTACTTGTTAATAAAACACATATAATATGCAAACTTATAAATTCATCCGTAATAATAGTTCATGAGTATAAGTAAAACATTTCAAATACATGGAAATGCTTTGTTATTGCATTACATTAGGTATAACAGACAAGTGCATTTTTCTCACTTTTACATAATTTCACATTCATTAATCCTTGATTAAACACAAGAAATTAAAATTTGTTTCTATACTGGCTATTAGTTTCGAATCTAAATTACACTTTAACTTTAGCTTTAACCTTCTAGATGTGTTTTAAACACAAAGGGGCATATTTATACTTTTTCTTGATAGGGATGTGCCCCTTCATGCACAAAAACAAGTTGCACCACTGACATCATTTAAAATCCTACAAAGGCATCACTGGATGAGAGCCACACCTGCATATTTGCATAGGGATGCTCACCTGAGACATTCTGTTAGAGGCAATGGACAGTCATCGACGTTAGCAGTGGTATGGCATTTATTTATAGAGTCTGAGGATAGCAGCATGCCTGGAGCATTGGAACCATGGATATACATTCACTAAATTGCTATGGGTAGCAGAAGTGACATCATCCACTTTGCCATGCCCCTTATGACCTCACAGGAAGTGGTCCAATGACTCTAAACATTGGTTAACTTTTCAGAAAGTGATTTCATTGAATTTGAAAGGCCTACAATAAAAGCAGGTAAAAGGCTTAAAGCAGATAACACTATTTAAGTTTTTAACCATATATAAAGCAGGATGCTGCATTGTATGCCTGCATTACAACAGTAATCATTGAAGGGGCATGTCATCACAGGTGCAACTATCTAATGCTCAAGTACAGTCATCATATTTCCAGATATAGGGCCTGATTAGGAGTTTGGTGGTGCTAGTACCACAGTGGTGGCGTCAGAGTCACTACTGCACCATTGGCAGTCCAACCACCTTATTACAATGCATGTGGTTACATAGACAAAAGACTGCCACAGTCCCGCCACTGCCCTTATGGTAGTGGCAGGATAGGCCAATGCATCTGTCAGAGGGCAGATTGCCAGCTTTAGTTCAGACCCAATTACGAAGTGCCTTTGCGTAGACGTGACCGTGGCGGTCAAACCACCACATCTGATCTGGCAGAAAGGGAGGGTTAGAAAGGCTGAAACTCACCTGTTCTTAGCTTTACACATCCTGTGCTGCCATGGAGCCGATCATACACATCCTGCCACTGCTGTTCCTGCTTGGTGTCTACCAAAACTGACACCCTCGTGGACGCAACCGACAGTAAGCTAAACCCCTATCCATTTCCATCAACTCCTCAGCAGATAGATGTCCTGCCATGGACCTGGCAAGGAGTTGGTGGTCCTTGGGCCAAACATACTTAGTGGGCCCCTGTTCAGAATTGTTCTAAATGTATAACCCAATCACAGCTCCATAATGCCTTCTTTGGCTGTGTCACTGACACTGCACAGGCACACTCTACAAAAGTCGACATGTGTGCACATTTCATAATCAAGGATAGTGATATGTGCATTAAATTGTGTCCTGATCAATTACATACCTATTGATCTCTGTGACACTCTCACATTGCTCACATGCTAGGCCCTGTTGTAACATCAAAGATACTTCTGTATGGATGTGTCATGAAACTGAAACACATCTTCTCTGTCAAATCTCTGTAATGGACTCTCAAACATTACCCACATCTAAAAGTAATCTTAGGTAAATGGAATTCAAAATAACCAGTGTGAGAAACATTGTAAGGTCACAATGTAAAGACTCTCTGTGAAATAGATACACCTCTACCAGAGGGACCCCTGAAAGGCTGGGGTCATGGGCCACAATCAACTTTGCACATGTCTCAAAACCTCTATGTGCACTGGACCTGTGGCTTTAAGTATATCAAGGACAACCAATAGCATAACTGGGTTCCTTGCATATGAAGGGAATGTGTAAGTGCAAGTCATGAAAACAAAAACAGCAGTAACAGCATTTGTCACACATTTAGATAAAGTAGGTGTAAGGTACACACATGAAAATGAACACATGTCCATTAAAATGTCTACAAATATATGACAATTAAATACCCTCCATGAGTGGATAAACACATCTTTAGCTTTTACACATTAAATACATATTCAACCTACATCATATGGAGAAATGCAACACAAATTATGTTAACATTGATCACTGGGTGTGGGTGTGGTGTCTGGGGGTATGTTGAGGATGGTGGATGAGTCTGCGGATGTGGTGTCTGGGGATATGTTGGGGGAGGTGGTCAGGGGGGTGAGTGTCTGGTGAGTGGCTGTGTGCTTGTGTGTTTTGTGTTTTTTTCTTTTGGCGTGTGCTGCTTGGGTCTGTTGAAGTATGTACGTGCCTATGTGTTAGTGTGCTTGGGAAGGCATGTGTATAGGGAAATTGGATCGGGAAGAGACAGGAGGGGGTTGGAAGTTTGAGATGGATGGAAGCCTGCCATTAGGGAGGAGGCCAGAGCCTGCAAATATCTCTGTAGGGCAGACGTAGCACTGTGGATGCCTTTCAGGAAGGCCACCATCTGTTGCAGATGGCTGTGCTGCACCTGGATGGCATTCAGTGGTGCTATCTGACCCACAGAGATGTTTCTCAGGAGGTCAATGGACTCCTCATGCAGGGCAGTGCGGATAGCAGGGGAAGGGGATGAGGTGCCTGGAGTGAAGGAGATGGCTCCCCTCTTAGGTAAGCGGACCTGGTCAACTGGGTGGGGAACAGGAGGAAGGGGGAGATGGTAGCAGAGGTGGCAGACAAGCATGGTGTAGGTACTTGTCCTCTGTGTACTGTCATCACTAGGAACTGTCTACTGGAGTTTGACTCTGATGATGAAGATGTTGAGTCTTTCTCCTTTGTGGCACTTCCCTGACCCTCCAGGACACTGGCTCCCATCGTGTCTGTTGTGTCACGACCTGAGATACAGTGGCCACTGCTTCACCACAGATGCCAGCTCTGTCTCCTCCGCTTTCCTGGGATGATGCTGAAATTACAAATATAAATAGGTTTATTACATGTGCCAGAACACACTTGACCAACAGCTTGGATCAGAACATTACTAAATTGTTCAGAAAACTCCAGCTACAAGGTCTACTAAAGTGACTTCAACCTTAGCAAAACACATTCATGCATGTTACATGGCTTACAAACAGTTGCTCACAGTAAAGTCATAACCACAGATAGATCTGATTACAATAGTGAAGTTGTCAGATCACAATACCCATGTATCAAGTAGGATACCTCATCACCTTGTATAGTTTGGCTCTTGTAGTATACCTTAGTAACCTGATGTCATCAAATAGTATGGCTATGCCAAATTCATTCCTACAGATTCCACATAAGGCGCCGCAATTAGCAAATGTTCATATAACTTATACCACACCATGATGACATGATGGTCAACTAATACAGCTATGTTGCAACAATATATACAGTAGCAGGAATAATGTGACATGGAAAAATTCATGTCACACTGTCACAAATGTCCCAATAGTAACTTCCTAATATGTCCATTGTCAGAACAGTCTCATGTACTTCAGTAGCTTCGCTGTGTATCACATGTAAAACAGAAAAGTAGACAATATGGGCCAAATATCTGGAAGATTTGTCTACAGACATCCACAGTATAATGAATCAGCTAGGCCTAGGGACATCCCCAGTCCAGATTGGTCCTGTTGAGAACGTCATTCTTACACTGAATGCCTGAAAGGCAATAGTAATTTGAAGGTTGTTGAGGCTCAGGGAATCTCCATTACTTGAAGAGTTGGTTTAACTTGTTTCCTAATGGGAAGGCACCTCACTGCATCTTTTTATCATGCAAACGCAAATTCCCCTGTATTGTTGACACTCACATATGATTCATACATTGCTGCATGCCACTCCTTGATGCATGTCACCAGTCAGTGAATGAACCTTCACAATTAAACATGTACAAATCACATAGGTGAACACTTCCACATCAATGGCACAGATATTTACATTGTGAGAAATTACTATAAGTCTACCTGTCATGTCCTTCATTGCTTCATCAATTGGACCTGACTTTTGACACTGAGTAATGGCTTAAGGTATGCGTGACCCACCCACCAATGTTTACACACTCCTGTCTTTGGTAGCACATGAACTGTATACCCATCACATATAACTATTTACTAGTACAGTACACCTTCTAGGCAGTGGTTCTCCAAATGGCTTACTTCTGATGGGTGTTGACCTGGATAGGTACAATAGATGAATTAACAGATCATAATTGCAAATTTTAGGATATTTGTTTGGTTAACAAACATTCTGTATACACCTAGCACAATCATTATTAAATTGTTAACATACTACGGCCCAAATTTAAGAATTGCTTAGTGCCACCTATCGCCATATTAGCATCATTGTTTTGATGCTAATGTTACGATAGTGTGGCAAAAATGCTGTACAAAGTGGTGTAATGCACACATTGCGCCACTTTGTAAACCCTTTTGCCACATTATGCCTGCGCTAGGCATAATGTATGCAAGGGGGGGCGTTCCCCCTCTGGGAGGCCTGCAAAAATGGTGTAGTGGAATCTTTGGTATTCCATCACGCCTTTTTTAGCAGCATTTTTAATGCCTGAATAGAGCATCATTATTTTTAATGGGCCTCTATGTACTTTGCAGGATTAGCACAAACATTCATGACGCTATGGTCCCGCCCCTGTGCCATGATGCGCCGTATGTTAAATACGGCACACATGGTGGCGTTGAGGAGGGGCAGAATTGGCCACAAGAAAAGTGGTGCTTCTTGACACGAAGCACCACTTTTCTTAAATCTGGGCCTATATGTTTAATTCCCCCATTCTGAAAACTACAGAGACATCAAAACACATTTTTGTAATCATCTGCTAACTATCCTCAACCGTGGTCATGACCTACACTAACTAAGGCAGCTCACTAACATCATGTAGCCCAAGGCGAATGGACATGTACTGTGATGTGAGCTACTTTGAAACACAACACACCACTGTGACATTATGAAGGGTAAACTACATGTGCAGCCAGACCCAATGACTTTTTGCATACGCTCATTACAGGCTAGTACCATAGTATAGACTGCATCCTAAGACTTAGGTCACAATGAAAGGGCTGGCACTGAAAGCTTCTTCTCTGGGGATGTGTGAACATGTGGACTACTTAATGGAATATCATAGTATGTCTATTTGAGTTTGTGTGGTAAGTACTGGTATCACAGGACACCCCTTTTGCAATATGTGACACTGTTACAGTGATCATGTTCAACATACCAATGTGTGTCTTGTTTGATTGGTTGAATGTAACAAAACTAGTGATCCACATATAATGATCTCTTCAGAAGTAACCAACTATCTGCACTGTAAATTTGTCACGTGTGCAATAGGCCTATACATTGCAAACATGACCTGAGGAAAAGTGACAACAGACCTATGTGAGTAAAAAGGCCTATCATTAGTCAATTTCACACATTGATAATGTTGGTCTATAGATAGAAGTATCAAGCCAGGGGGTTATCTCAGTAACCATTCCAAATGTAGTCCATGTAAAAGCAATCAGAATCAGGGCTGCTCTTGGTTCAGAAAACTCATTTTTGGAACATTCAAGGATCTGCAGGTCTGTAGGAGATTACCCTGTGCATCTGTTGCATTGCCACACTAACTCTGCCCCAGCCTGGAGCATGGCCCATAATGGGCACAGCTCATTGTCAGGCCTTGCTCTCTGCAGGCTGAGCATACTAAACCCACATGAACATCACATTTCCATCACTTCAATTCATCAAAGTATATCCTGTGGCTATCCAATATGTGAGCTCAAGGTTATGTGGCTGAGTGATATGTGGGACTGTTCCATAGCTAACATCATCCTCAACTGCTTCTAACTGTATACATACACAGCTCATGCTGTAATGCACATACATCTCTTTATTCATTAACCATTGTCTGATTAGCAAATATATCATAGGTACGGTCAAAAGTATACTTCCATAGATATGCAAATGCAACACAAGGAGGATCTAGGAATAATTGCACATTGCAAATCACAGTGGTGATGGTAAATACACAAAGTACAGGACTCCACAATCCATTACATTTTTATCGTATGTATGGACCTCAAAATGTTACTACAGTAATCTGAATTCACATTGAGACTCAGAGGCACATTGTAGCCTGTGGGAATGGAAAGGATGAAATTGAACAGGGTAAAATATGTATATGAGATAGTTACCTGTTCTTCTGGTGAGCCATAGAGCTGGACATAGTTTCTCCAGCTCCTCTGGAGTGAAGACAGCGACCCTCTTCACTGCTTGGCTTGGCATGATTGCTCTCTTCGGTTGCAAAAAGCAGCTACAATGGAGGCATTGTTGAAAGCAGCAGTATCAGGAGGTAAGCGAATTATTTTTCAAACCACTGCATACATCTATATCACGTATAGGGTCATCAGCGTAGATGGACACAGCCAATGGCCCATCACAGTCAACAACATTATCGTATGGATGTGTCTGTCGTGGATGAAACCGTCAACTTCGGCTGGCAGCAGCAGTTTCCAATTGTCCAGTATGCGAGGTCAGACATCTGCCATTTTGCCTGCTGGAGCTACGGTATTGGGGCCTGTTAAGTGTTTTACCACAACTACAACTGTGCTGTAACATGTTTCCATATGTATTACTCCATTGCTTTGGTATTTCTTTTACACAAACATCAATGTAGTGCATTACTAGGCACAAAACCTTGTTGCACTGTACATTGCTGGTATCAAACTGATAATCAAAACTGGTACTCAAACTTTACAATAATAAGATGCTTATGATACATTTTTAGGTGTTTAATGTGCACATTTCTGTTACAGACACATGTGAAGACCACAGTGGGGATTGTAGGTGGATTTTGGACAGTAGACAATTGTCATGTGAATTATGTGTAGTTCTTTTTGAACCAGTTATGTTTTGTCACATGACTTTTGGGTTACTCTACATATATGTTCCTTTAGGCATGTGACCAATGCTCCAAATGTTTGTATTCCACACAAAGGTACCGTGGGAGATTAAGGAGACAACAACCTCCAGTGTACCGCCCATTTCCAGACCTTCAGCCATGGAAGAAAGGGATATAATCAAGAAGTTTATTTTGAATAGGCAAACAATACGGGATTTATGTCATCAGTTGGAGCCTGATCTCCTGCCTCAAAACAGTAATCCTACATGTATTCCAGCAATTGTGAGACTTATGGCAGAAATGCATTTTCTGGTCACAGGATCCTTTCAATATACAATGGCCATATCTGGTTGTATGGCACAACCTATGTTCAGTGGTGTATTACAAAATGAATTTTCAGCAATGATGAAACACATTGACAGCTATATCAGGTTCCCCAGACATCAACGTGCAAGTTGTCCGATTTCCAGATTTGTATATTTCAAACATCTATGCCCGTTTCCCAGGTTCAGCCCAGGATTCCTTCATTCTGCAGAACAGCACCATTTCCCAGCTGATGTCACAACTACTATGACGGGGGACCTTACTTGTTGATAAGTATGATCTGTCCCAACTTTGTGTGTTTAATGTCAGGTACTATAATCAGAATGTGTGTAACGTATTGTGGCACTTATGTCCTTATTCAAAACAGGAGAATCAGAATAGGCCAACTGTCCATGGTTGTTGACACCGCTGAGGAATCCAACTACACCAGGGAAAGTCTGCTTCAGTAAGTCCCCTGGAAGAAAATGGCGGCCAGTGGATCGGGCGTTTGGGCTCCTGAAGGCCAGATTTTGCTGTCTGGACAAGATGGGGGAACCCTTCTCTTCTCACCTGGCAAGGTGTGTCAAATCACTGTGGCCTGCTGCATGCTCCATCAACCTGCGATGGAACATCCCTTATATTGCAGAGGATAGAGAGCCTGAAGTGCCTTTGGGTGAGGATCCTGAAATGCCAAATTATGATGATAGTGGTGAAGAGGAAGGAGCTGACTTGCTTCAAGATCTTATCAACAACTTCTCATAAATGTAAGTATGTTATGAGATGTCATGACTTTGACTATTAAAGCAACTCTTGTTGTGATGATGTGAGGGGTATGTTTAGGGAAATGTTAGGAAGCTGAATCTCTGACAAATTCTGGTGAAAGGTGTTTGCAGAGGAAGGTTTGGAATATGCTTATTTTGTTATTGTTGCTTTGTTTATCTTACATTTTTGTCATGGACTGTGTTCTCCAGAAGTTTACTATCTGAATTGTGTCATATGTATGTTTTCATAGCTAATCTCTTTGTTTTGGTGTGTCTTATACCTTCACTATGGCATTTTCATTTGGAAATTTCAGAGTTGTGACATTAGCAGGTATACAATGCTGTTGGGACATACAAAGTGGACATTTATTGTTCCTGGGAATGTATGTCACAGAGGTTGGGAGTACAAAACCCAAGACAGCTTGCACAGTGATGAGATGGAAGTTAATGTGAATCCATTGGACTCCTAGTCGTGTGGTGGACATACTGCATTATGTGTGTCATCATGCTTACACAATATGTTGTTGTAGGCCCAAATCATGTTAGTTTCCCTTCACATTGGCTAAATACTCATTTTGTATGAACTGTATGTAGCTGTTGATGTGTCTCATTATTGTAGGTCAAAGTGCTTGTGGCACATCACTGACATTTGTTTATGACAGTCTACCGGATGCAGGAACACTGGATTGTAATGACCCTGTGAAGAGATACTGTTGTACTGCCATGTGTCTGAGTCTTGCTTTAAATGATGAAGGATTACTTTTGTGAGGTAGGCAATATGGCTCCAGCTGACGACATAGACCAATTTTATCAGTCCCTCCTTCTATCGTGTTATGGTTTGCACCTGTGAATGTGATCACTTGCACAGTATAATTGAGTCATGTATGATTTGCTATTTTTCTGACATCATGGCAGCCTATGATTGGAACAATGTAATAAAGATGTAATAAGACAAGACACTTGTATATATATGTTGGTGTGACATAGTTGCGATCCTGAGCTAAACTTTGTGTACAAGCAAGATATCCATGCTTACACAAGTAGCTTGTTTGTTTTTATAGTTCACATGGTATTGCATATCTAGATTGCTAGATGTGAAAGTTACTACAACAGACAATGAAGTTGTGACTTGTGAAAATATTAAAGTGTTAAACTTGAAGACATACTTAGTGCAAAAACAATAATTAAAGAAAAGTGAAGTAGTCAGTCATGGTGAATGAAGCCATACATGTAGATGCCAAATTATCTGAAATCCAAAGTCCAGGTTACTCCTCTCATCAGAAATGGAAAGTGTCCAGAATTAGTCCATTAAGTTCATGTGTGACACATAAGGGAGGAAAGTATGGTCAATATTTCTTTCTGGCAGTGGTGGGTGTCTTGCCATCTGCCTCTCTTGGATTTTTACATGGCTGTCCCCGCTTGCAAGTAGGGAGGTCTCCGATGCTGCAGCGGCAGAGGTGTCTGCAGGTGTTTATTCCTCTGGCAGGGCCTTCCTTCCTGTGGCTTCCACAGATGTAGATGGGCTTGACATATTTGTACCACAGGAAGAGGTAGATGGTAGTGGGAAAGCCCTGCTGAGGGCTTTATGGATGTCCATCGGCACTCCTATTAGGGAGCCCATGTTGGAGCTATTGGCCTCCATCTGGAGGTATATGTTACTCGGCAGCTGCTTTATCTCCCACAGTTTGGTAAGTACCTTGCCAATCATGCCATGGGACTCCTCACAGACATCCAAGACTTGGTTCATGGTGTCCTGGGTGTGAATGGCCCCAGTGGCCTCACTCTGCTGATGCACAGTAGCCCTCCCACGAACCCTACCGCCATGAGCCTGTGCCCTTGACCCAGGGTGCTCTCTCTCACTGGCTACTAGTTCCTCTGTGTCAGGGCTGGTGATTCTCATCTCAGAATCCAGGACTGGGGGGGCTCAAGATGGAACTATCTGTGCTAAGTACACAGGTTTGGGGGACTGGGGTTGGCTGAGGTGTTGTTTCCAGGGGGTATGAGGTGTTGGTGTGGACACAGTAAGACTTATTGTATCCGTCTGCTCAAGCTGACTAGATAAGCTAGGTCCATCGTCCACATCCACATGTCATGCAGTGTTGACATCACTGAGATCTTCATCCAGGTGTGAAGTGGGAATCTGTTTGAGGGGCATTCTCTGTGCAGATTCTATGCCAGATTGACATGTTGTAAAATAGTCAACATTGTTATTGGTGGAAGTGTGGAATCTACATCCAAATGTTTTGTGTCACAGTAAGAAGACACCTAGGAAAATCAGAATAGGTAGGGTTTACTATTGTGATCAATTTCCACAGTATTGAACTTGTTAACAAGACATTTGTAGATGTTGATAACATGTATGTGAATTGAGCAGCTCATTAGATGTGCTGATATGTTGCATTTTAGATTAATTAATAAACATGACATCTCACAAACATTGAAGCCAACACAGTGGAGAAGTAAAGTGTATTTGACCATTTCAAGGCCTAGATGTATATGATACAGGCGCACACACAACTTAGTTGTCTATGTAGCATTAGTCATCATGTGAGCAGTGCAGAGTCAATGGGTCACCTGCCACGTCCAATCAGCTGACCTAGCTTAATGTCTTACAAATAACTGATGTACACACTTGGTATGATGTCACTCATGCCATCAATAGTTTCAGTTGACAACATCAAGCTAAGTAGGCAGACATCTCGCTGAGTAGAGCATTATACGTAGATTACTCAGTCCTGAACTTATATTTTGACACATATCATGGGTCCTGGGATAATAATTTACAAGTAATCCACTTACAGATCCTATTGCATCATATGGCATGTATTGGAGATGGATGCATGTGATCTTATATACAACTACACACCTTGACACTGACAATCTAAATATCTCTGAATCTTTGAATATTGCATGTTAGGAAAGCAGATAGACAACACAATAGCAAAACCTGAGATGAGCACATACAGGATATTGAATTGTTGTGACAGTTAGTGAGGTTTAACTTACCAGACTCTGGTCCCCCAACTATTCCTGTCAAGTCTTCAGAATGCAGGCTGGCCAAGAACATCTCCTCCCAGGGTAAGAGTTGTAATGAAGTGTTGGGAGGACCACCGTGAGTCTTCTGGGCCTCCAGGTGTTGCTTAGAGGTGAGGGAATTTACCTTCCCCCTTAAGTAGTTCCACCTCTTTCTAATTTCTTCATTTGTGCCAAAGGTGGTGCCTACAGCATTCGCTTGTCGGCTATGCTTTGCTACTTTTCCATTTTCCTACTGAGAAGTGTATGTTGGACTTGAGCTCCTAACAATTGTTGATCTACTCTTATTATTATTTTATCCATTATAACTGTCAACTCAACCTCTGAAAAACGTGGATTTTGTTTGATGGGGCATAACTCTAACTTATAGTAGATGACAATGACTAAAAAAATAAGGTAATATTAGGAAAAAAACAAACAAGTTTGTGTAAAGTGTTAAACAAAATAGGGAAAAAAGACTGCCTTATCTCACAAAAAAGTACTTTCTGGTCTCTGTCTTGCTGTGCTGCAGTGGAGGGACAAAGGATCATGGTTTGGAATGCGGTGTGTTTTATATTGTGATTTGCAGGTGTGTCCAATTGATATCTGCTGTGTTGTTTTTAAATCTATTCAATGGGCACTGTGCTGGTACTTTGCTGAAAGCGTACCGCACCGGCCTACTGCCATTGGGAAACAGCTGGAAAAAGACCGCCAGTGTAACTGTGTTTTCAGAATTGGTTTGGCGGTAGCTGCGGCCCTGACGACAATGGAGTATGCACCACTAACATTGCAGCCCAGCACACTGCTGGCGGGAACCACTCCGTTGACATAGTTGACAGTTCAGGCTCCATATATCGTAATACAGCAGGTGGGAGACTGCTGGCTCAGCGGTCTTCTTGGGGCCGCAGCGGTACAGCAGTGAGACCGCCAAAGTCGTAATCAGGCCCAGAGTCTTGACTACCCAGACATAAAATCCAAAATAGCATCAAATCATTATATACCCAGGCAAAACTTTCAGACGGTCACACAGAACCTTCTTTTTTCCGGACACCACCCCTATTCGACCAGGTACAGTATGTTATGCCCTTGTATCGCCTCATAAAAGAATATTTGCAGACTCGTCTCCATCTCACAATTAGTCCGTGTGCAAGGTGCATGGACACACCATGGATACAATTATTGTTATTATAATAATAATTATTATCATTAGTATTATTAATATTAATATTAATAATTATAATATTGGTAGTATTGCTTTGTTGTTCTTATGTTTTTAATATTATTACTACTAACATTACTACTACTAGAAAACAATTATTAGTAATAATAATAATAATAATAATAATAATAATAATAAAATGTAATAATGATAATAATAATAATACGAGGAAGCAAAATAGTAATAATACAAAAGCTATGGTAGAAAAGCCTGTTGAGCGGTTAGAAATGCAATTTGGATCAGTTTGAATTTTCGACAAGTTTAGGCAAAAGACTTCTAGAAGTATATTTTTGTTTCCAGGTATGAAGCACTGTATAAAAAACTGTGACTATCAATAATCATAATAATACCTTGTTTTTTATACAGTGCTTCTATCCCCACTTTTGCAATTTTTAAGCACTGCAAATCTTAAATATTAGAATTATCAGCTCATAGTGAAAACAATTTTACTCAGTTAATTCTTAAGATGCTTAATATACCTGACCCAAAATACCCACTGTGTATGTCTTCTATTTAATTTTTCATGGTGGTACATTTTCATAAAAATACTTAACTCTTAGTTTCAGCACTAAGTAAATTGCAGATTTACCAATCTAAGGGCCACTCTCAACAGTTGCTATATATAGATTAAAAACAAAATTAAAGCAAACAAGCATTGACTGAACTGCTTAAGATGTGGTCTGTCATTTCCAGCATCAGTCCTAGTCTGGCTCTATCCTGCAACTGCCATTTGCGCTTTGGTCAACCCACACGATGAGACACCCATATCTGTGGGCCCAAGCACCTGATAACTGTTTCCTTACCAAGTTTGTGATCTATCACTTCATTGCTTTCTGCATCATTACCTTTAGTCTGTCAACACCGGGTGATAACAAAACCGAGCACTAACGTGGTAAACATGTGTCTGTAGCTTTGTTCAGTGCTTTCAAGACAAGCAGGTCGCACTACAGGGAAATTCTTGAGGGCATATTTATACTTTGCACTGTATTTGTGTAATTTCTTTTATGCAAATGCAGCGCAAACTTAACTCCATATTTATATTTTGACGCTAGACACATCTAGCATCAAACTAATTAAGTTATATATTGGTATAATAAAGTTGCTTGGCGCCATTATTTAACGCCTGGGTCAGACCAGGCGTTAGGGAACCTGTGGACCCATTTCCATGGTTAAACATCATGGCTCAAGGATACCCCCACCCACATCAGAGGGACACCAAAGGATGGGGGACCCCATCCCAGGTAAGTAGGGTAGGTACAGGTAGGTATTTGGAAAACATTTGTTTGAGTGCCACTGGGTGCAATGGCCATTCCCAGGGGACCTTGGTCTCCTGTGCTGGCCATTGGGGTGGTGGGCATGACTTCTGTCTCTTATGAGACAGGAGCCATGTGTTATGGATGGTTCTGCATCAGGAAATGACGCAAAGCTGGTTAGTGGGATTTTTTTCTGCCTCTAACCAGCCTAGCATCATTTTTTGACGCTCAACCTCCATCTCCTCTCCCGCTAGCGTTGTTGTTTTTGACGCTAGCCCAAGCTTAGCGCCGGCTTATGCCATGCCATAAATGTGGTGCCCGGCTGCCACTTTGGAATGACGTAAGCAAGGGGAAAACTTTTTGATGCAAAACTGCATTAGTGCAGTTTTGCAGCAAAAGGTATAAATATGCCCCTTTGAGCCTTATTAGTCAGGGGGTCGCAGGGACTCTAGCAGGTGTTGCAAAGAGCAAGACAGGGACCCCTGGCGACCCCTAATTGTCATCCATGACTGAATGGCCCTATCTTGGGAATCAAAGCTTGAAAAGGTCAGCACACACTTTCATATAAGAGTGTTTGATAAACTCATTCCCTCGCAATTCAATGAGCACTGTTCAGGGTCTCATTTCAGGCATTTACAGAAGAGCACAAACAACCTAAATTCACACAACATTATTCCAAAGCGGCTTTTTGAGAATCATAAGGTTTTATTTTGAAAGTTGTATACCTATCTTGCTCTGGGCAGTATGGCAAAACTTTTTTATCAAATGTAATATCTTTTTAGCTGAAACATTTATGCCTTATGATTCTGTGATTTCATTTGTGGACACATCGTCTCTCATTGTTCATGAACACTTCAGGCTGTACACAAGGGTTTGGTCTATTACAGCCTATGTACATTATTAAAATATGTCTATAATATTTTTATGGTAATTTTTTTTTTATATCAAATGTTTAGAGTATTCAGTTCATTTTTTTTAACTTTCTTTATTAGGTTTTAGTTATTTATGGAATCAGCGGAGCATCCACCACAGTGATGAATTTTATAGAATAACTTACAAAACAAGAACAACTTTTAGAGTTAACCACAACGTTGTAAATAACCCCCAAAATGCATCCCCCATAAGTCGTTGCTCCAGGCATCTTGCAAATTGTCATTGGCGAAATGCCCTGTATGTGAGAGATGATAAGTAAAGAGAAAAGGAAATTTCAGTAAGCAACATAATGCTTTTAGCATTTGTACATGAGGTTTTCAGGGCCTTAAGCAAGAAGAAAGTAAAAAATAAGAAATAGGAAAGGAAATAGGAAAGGAAAAAGGAAATAGCTCCACCTTAGCCCCTCCATAGCATAAATTTTGTTGATGCTAAGGAAGCGCTGAAGTGGCTTTTTCCCCTGTGCCATATTTACAAAGTGGAGCAATGCATGCATTGCTCATTTTGGAATCCTTTGCACCACATTATGCCTGCACCAGGCATAATGTATGCAAGAGGGGCATTCCTGAACTAGGAGACCCGCAAAATGATGCAGTGAAATTTAACAGATTCACTGCCCCATTTTTGGCATAGTTTTTAAAACCTACTCAGAGCAGGGGTTAAAATGACGCTCCCATTTAGACCTTAGGGCCTCCTTGCACTTTGTTACACTAGAGTCAAAATGTTTGACACTAGTGTAGTAAAGCACCACAATAGCATAAAAAATGTTAACACTATTGGGCTAATGACCGCCATGGTGCACCATATTATAAATACAGTGCAACCATGGTGTTGTCAGGTGCCGGTAGGGTGGCGGGGAAAAAGTGGAGCATCAGCTCTGATGTGCTATTTTTTCTTAACTATGGGCCTTAATCCTAAGGTATCCATCACCTATTGGGGGTCCACAGGCACAGCTGACACACCATAGCACCCCCTATGCTTTCAGATGGGGACACGTATTTCTGCTTATGAAGTAAATGCAAGATGCCTGGGTATGTTAGGGTGAGTGTGCAAGATCAGCGCTTGGGCATGTCTTACTCTTGTGGTTCATTCCACGTCCACCATCAAGTGGTCAGTTATTAGAAACCGTTACAAAAAAGATAAAACTGGTAATAATAGAAATATATTTAAAGTTAAATGGTTCTTTCGTTAGGGGGTAGGTGGGGAAGATGAGGAGAAAAGCACATGGAACTGGCACAGGAGACCTTGTCAACAAAACAAAAAGAACACGACCATCTCACTAACGGATGAGGTGGCCAGGTTCACAAGAAATCTGATTCTTACGTGTGAAGAATTTCACAATATGTCTTGTACACAACCTAAAGCAGGATCACACCTATAGCAACCATAAGAAATGTAAAAAATTGGAGACTTGGCAAATCACAGACTCTTTCAATGGAAGATGTCTTGCCCAAAAACCTAATACATTCAAACAGATCCAGCACATTAACCCAATATTTCAATACTGTCCGCAGATCCCTACTAGGAATCAGAAGACTGCAGTACCAATGTGTATAGGCTAACCAGAGTCCAGGGTTGTCAATGTCTGCAATACAGTAAAGTCCACTATACTTTCAGCAAAGTTCTGGAAGACCCCTTTCCATTCTGATGGACTGATAATTATGTCAAAAGTGGTAGCTGTATAGATCAAAACGTGAATGCCAATATATAAAATAATGGGGAAAGATACAAAAGTGATGATAGCATTTGTTTAAAAGACAATGGACAATAACTAAACATAAGAAAATATGTATCCTTCACATGCAGACATTCTAAAAAAAAGGTCTGATTCTCCTCAGCCATTAGATGTTTATTTAGAAAGATACTAGCAAACAAAAATGGTGACAGAAAATTTAATAAATAGCTACTACTCTTCACAATAAATCAATTGCACTTATACCATTGATATGTTAGGGTCTGATTTAGAGTTTAACAAACTGAAGGTCTACCCGCCTGATTTACAGAAGTGTGAACCCCAAGTTTGGCATTGACAGAGATTACTTAGTCTCTGTCGCTGATGTACTCGTCCAACTGAGTAAGTGCTGTTAAACATTTGGCCAAAGGTTTGGCCATTCGACTGCATGCCTGATTTAGAGTGGACAGTCCGATAGCCAGGTTTTACTTTCCCCTAATGGCATGAAAAATGTTGTGGTAAGGAGCAGTTAATACATTTAAGTGACACCCACACCATGGAAGAAAACTCCTGTGGTGTAGGGGTCATTAGGTTTTGTTTTTTCAAACATTTGTAATAGTGGAAAATGTGGGGTGTACAGTATATGATCTTGTTGGTTTAAAACACCTTCTTCTTAAAGTGGTCCTTTCGATGCACTAAAAATGTCAGCTACATGACCCTGTCCAATCTGATGTTTTAATGGTTAGCACAGTGTCCATCATCCATTTCTCCCATTATCCCTGTAGAATATGGCTTGCTCTCAGAGAGCATTTTAACAAACTGTGATGTATCAGTTTTCCAGGGCAGAGATAAAGGGGCATATTTAAGAAAAGTGGCACTGCACACAATGAAGCGACACTTATCTTGCACCCTTTAGCGCCCCCTATGCCACCATGTGTGCGCTGTATTTAAACTATGGCACACAATGAAGAAGAGTAGGGGGCAATAGCATAATTTTTTTATGCTGTTGATGTACTCTGCAGGAGTAGCGCCAACATTTTGCATAGTATATAGGGGCTCATTGTATTCAATGGCATGCCCCCTTTCAATGCCTGCTCCCAGCAGATGTTAAAAGTGCTGAAAAAATGACGCAAGGAAATCTGTTAGATTTCTTTGCACCATTTATTCAGCCCCCCTACTGGGGGAAACGCCCCTTTGCAAACATTATGCATGGTGCAGGCATAATGTAGTGCAAAGGGTTACAAAGTGGCACAATGCATGCATTGCACCACTTTGTAAATATGGGTTAGCATTTTTGGTCTTCTAACGCCACATTAGCGTAAAAAAATGATGCTAAAGTTGTGTAAGAATGCCACTAGGGGCTCTAAAATATGCTCCAAAGTACTTAGGGCCAGATGTAGCAAGGTTCCAAATTGCGAGTTGCAATTTGCGAGTCCCAGCGACTCGCAAATTGTAACTCGCAATTTGGAATGCAAAAAGGTGTCTCAGACACCTTCTGCGAGTCGCTATGGGGTCGCAAAGACCCACCTCATTACTATTAATGAGGTGGGTCGCAATTTGCGACCCCATAGCGATTCAGGGCACTCACGGGGATGGTGGCCTGCTGGGAACAGCAGACCACCATGTCCGTGACTGCTTTTAAATAAAGCAGTCTTTTCTTTTCAAAGTGCAACCCGTTTTCCTTAAAGGAAAACAAGCTGCACTTTGAAAAGAAAACGAAACCTTTAGTTTCGGTATTTTTCAGGGCAGGTAGTGGCCCATTGGACCACTGCCTGCCCTGATTTTTATTTTTATTTTCCAGACACAAAGGGGAAGGGGTCCCATGGGGACACCTTCCCGTTTGCGCCTGGGTTACCATCCACTTCAAGTGCATGGTAACTGCGCTTTGAAATGAAAATGCATAGCATTGCGAGTCGCAAATAGGAAGGGAACACCCCTTCCTATTTGCGAGTCAGAAATGCATTTTGCGAGTCGGTTCCGACTCGCATAATGTATTTCTACATAGCAAAGTGGCTTTAGCGATTCGCAAACGGCGATTTTCGCCGTTTGCGACTCGTTAAACCCTTGCTACATCTGGTCCCAAATGTACTAACAATTTGTGACCCCACAATTTCAATTGGGCATCTGAAAAAATTATCTGGCTATATTAGAAAATATCCTCTAACCTTTTCAGTGTGCTCTTATCCAGGGATGGAGAGATCATATTACAATCTTTTAATTTCGACTCAGCACGCACTCAACGGATATTATAGCATTTTATTCCATTTATACCCTCTAGTGCACAGACCTTCCTCATGTTATCTGTCTTCAGGTTTAATAATATGTCATGAGCTTAGAGTTTTGCTCTGGCCATTGCTGCGCAAAGAATATATGCTGTATTTCAGTTGAATGTAAAGCAATGTCTGAAGTTTGTATGAGTAGAGAGAATGGTGTTGGTGACTGGGGCTCCCACGTTGGGTGGCCCTTGTGACATTTACATTGTTCACCAAATAAGAGTTAGACATAATCACAGTGGTAGACCCAGCATAGTGGTAGACCCACAGTGTAATCAGACTATCAGCTATCACCTGAATTGGTGGGGAAAAAAGCTTCCAGTATAGTAAATGAAAACTCTCAACTCATGAGGTCAAAGTCTCTCCCTGCTTCTTACATTTTATTACGGCTGCTGCTAGCTTTGAGAAAACATGTTGATTGGTTCAAAAAATGAATGGATATTGGCTTAAGGTTGTCATCTGGTATTAAGTTCATTTTGAGCCCTACGGTATGCAAAGACCAGGAGTGGCTTGCGGGAAGCAGAAGGGGTGGGGCAGTGCAGGGGTGCATTTAAAATAAAATTAAAACGAATAAAAAAAAACACTTACCATAATGCCGCGTGCCGCTCCGCTCCTGCTTCTCCTCGCTGCAAGCACAGGCTCCCAGCCTGCCCTGCAGCCAATCATGACGCTGCTCAGAGCAGTATTGGCTGGAAGCGCCCATTCAGACTGACCGGGAGCCTGTGCAGGCTCTCTCCTGCCCCGCAACTGTGTTGCTGGGCTGGAGAGAGCCTACTGCACATGTGTGTTTGGCCTGCCTGAGACGGCCAGCCAAACACACATGCGCTCTGAGGGGGAGTGCTGAGAGCACTCCGCCTCACTGCTCATCACCACTGTGGCCCCTTTTGCCAAGTAATGATAATAAACACAGTTTATTATTGTTGTTTGTTAAAAGGTCTGCAGCTGCCACTGCTGACAGAGTGCAACGCTCCTCCACTCTAATGGAGGAGCCGCCCCTGGCAAAAACAAATTTTGCACTAAAATACAGCACTAAATGACGGACTTCTATTTCACATAATTTTGCCAACATTTTGTTTAATTACACATAAGCAAAATAAAATTCAAATTTCATACACATCTAGTTCTAAGAAACATCCTTCGCTATGTAGTGCACCTGCTTCTGAAGCTTACATGTTTACTCCTTTCTTATTATTTTGCATTACCAAGTACAAATGTAATACAACCACAGAAAATACTCTTAAGGACATCTTAAATGTTAGATGTATCTATGGAGTCTATATTTAGTTTGAAAGAGGTTGATATAAATTCAGAAATCTCTGCCACTCATACATTATTATTCACTGCCCTGGTGCATATACATACGTATATGGTTTATTCTAGTTTCATACACATTTTGCTGCTGCCCACCACAGCACAGAACATGAGTTAATTGGTCATTCCACTTCAGCAATTGTCTCTCTTCACTATGAGTGAGCGCATAAAACTTACTCCAACTCAATGCCAAGCCACTGGGGCCAATCAATACTTTTTTTCGGCTTTCAGTTTTTTATTTTTTTTGTAAAGCTATGCTTGCCTCCCTTAGATGCTGGCATCTTGTTATTATTTTTAAACTTTTCATGTCTCATTTTTAATATGTTTGCAAGTTTTCTAAGGTCAGTACTATTGGTTCTGCCAAAACCTATTTAGTAAAATTGAAACCCATCTAAGTAAACCTTGCACGAAAAAAGCAATGCTACAGTCGCATTTATTGTTAATATCGTTGCTTGTACTTTAAATAATGAGTTTCCTGAAGCAGAAACGCCTTTGATTTATAAATTTGCAACCAATGAATTACAGTGATGGGTTGGCACATGTTCTTTGAGCCATTTGCACTATACAAGATCATTCTTATCAGGCCAATTAATGCTTTCTCATTATGTGAGCATTTTTCTCTCTGACTCAAAGTGTACATGCAGCAATCATGTTCACAACAATATTGGGATGTTTTATAATTTTTCTTTCGACATCCCTGCTAAAGCCATCCTATGTCCCCAGTCCATTCAACCCCTTCCATCCCTTGACTTACAACTTCTTGCACCCTAACAGCCATGCCTGCCCATGGCTTCCAGCAACACCCACTCTTTCCCTGTGCTGTTGTGAAACCACAGATATGACTCCACTATGGTTCCATACCGTTATCAGGGAGACCTCCGTCCATGCAATAAAGAGATTAGATAATATTAAAAATGAATTATCAAGATTTATAAGTCAATCAAATCAAGCTGTGCTAGCTGGTCCAAACAGAGTTACTGAAGCTTCATTGTGTACCCTTTATTTTGTAGATCCTTTCGTGATACTTCATAGTCAACCTGACTTGGACTGAGTTGGTTGCAAAATGGCTGGAAACATGTCTGCACCTGCCTGCTTCCTTTTTGGTGGGGTTCTACTGTTTCACTCATCACTTGTTGTATTGGACACATTGAGAATGTTATATTGGGGCAAGCTTGAGAATGTTATATTGGGGCAAGCTAGTATAAATAATGATTCTCCCTCAAGTTCATATACCAAGTGTTTTGCTTTGCTCTCTTCAATTCTTTTACTGCTCTTGCTCTCTGAATTCAACTGTTGGTCATGCTGCCTGTGGTAGACTATGACACCTATTAAATAGTAAATGGCAATGACTAGAACTGCCAGGATATGCACCATTCCTTCCAAAAAATAAAGGTCCTAATCATTTCTCCCAGTTAGGGCATTAGCATCCACAACATGCACACGACTGTAATAAAAGGTGTCATCAACATCAATATACCCTTTTGGGGTTCTTTCTGCTTCGCAATCTCAATCCTGTTCGCTGTCCTCCCTCCCCACCAGTTCTTTATGGCAGAGGAGCTGGAAGATCAGTGCTTCTGCCATTTGAGAGTGCCCCTAGGTGATATGGATCCATAAATAAGCCAGGGGGCCTACCCTTGTTTTTAGATTTGATTGGCTTATGTACTTTATAGGTATATTGGGACACTGGGATCATAAAGTATACTACTGCATTCCGAATGCAAAAGCAAACAGCAGAGAGCAAACAGCAGCAAAACATGCCTACCTGCAAGATCAAGATTACTCTGACAAAGAGATAATGAACACCTGAAATTCCTTTTGCAAAAATTATTGTTTTCCGATTATCTGAGGGTTTGTTATTCTAAGCAAAAGAACAACCCATGAAAGAAGCAGGTACTAATATTTTTGTCAAGGTCAAACCTCATAGGTTTCTGCCTGACAATGACCAGGGGACCTTAATTCCCAACTCCTACAGAGAGTGTTTAATGTTCCCCATGCAAACTACTGCATATTTCTGGGGCACCAATGATCCAGGGAACACCTCCAGTATAAGCCTTACCAGCATTCTCAGGCAAGCAGCTCCGGACAGTCACTGAGGGCCACTTTCAGGAATCTCCAGGGATAACACTTCTCCTGCTACAAACTAACCATAGCTAACTTGATCATACTCAACAATGGTGCTCCGTCTCACATTTCATCACCTGTAGGGGCGTGACCTCCATACTATGCTAGTTGAGATGCAGAGCCAGCATCTGAGCATAGTGGACCAATGAAGTTTCTCACAAGCTTGTCTAATTTCACTTGTAAATATTAATTGTTAATGATTATCAACTAGAAGGTTACAGATAGCTTAAAAAGCTGGTTATGTAACAAAAATCCTGGGTTACTGCTGGTAAAATGCATGTCAGAAAACTATTTTACCTCCAAGTTGAGACTAGATAAAGGCAGTGAGCGTGACAGAAGCTAGATAAATTCAGCGTTTGACCTTGGAATGACAGAACGACGTACAGAAAGATTTTAGGCATTTGTACGATAAACATATGGACAGTACAGACAATTTAGTTTCACATTAGTAGCTCAAGTACAGGATCTTTAAAAGCACTCTAAGTACAGCTATTTTGTCTTGTTAATGGAAGGTGGATACAATATTACGCAAGGAGTGTTGTGTTGGAAAATGGAATACAATGGGAATTGGCTTCATGATTTCTAATTCTTTCCATTTTAAGAATATTTTGTGATGTCTTAATTAAAACAGGGCTATGTAATTTCAAATAGAGGCCTGTATCCCATTCCCTCTGCAGAGTGAAACCTCTATGTTCCTAACAAGCAAATTATTTAAACACAGAGTACCAGATTTGCCAAATTGTGATGCAGCACAACGCAGGAAGGGATATTGCTGTGTTGCATCAATGGGAGAGAGCAGAGATGGACAATATCAACTAAAATAGGGTGCAGTTCTGCTCTTGCATAGCACTGGGACACATCTGTCTGGTGTGAGAGAGCGGAGGGATAGTAAACTTACCTATAACCATTGTCTCTGTGCCGAACTCCGTGACAGGGTTGTATCCTTCTCACGCCGATCTAGAAATAGAAAAATGATAGACAGCGGGGAGGCTGGAAATAAAGGAAGGACAATCACAAAAGAGAGCAGGGAGCGAGGAAGAACAAACATACAAAAGAACATTAAAAAAAGAAATACATGTGACAGGAGGAGCAGGAGCTAGGTTGGGGAAATGCTGACAGAGGAGAAAGTGGAGCGATATGGAGAATGTCACAAAGGAAACCCCTCTGCAGGAGGCCGGGGGGGGGGGAGGGAGGGAAGCGAAAGTGCATACATCCAAGAGGTGGAATCAGACTGAATCCGTCACAAAGCAAATCAAGCCAACGAGGAGGATTCCAGAGACCAGGACGAAGATACGTAGAGAAACAACCGATGGGCACAACCAATCGAAGCACATTTTGGGGCCATGGTCCTGAAGGGCTGTGGCAACTCAAAAGAGTTTGAGTGATTAGGGGCACTGGGAGGAGGGAGGAAAAGTCCACGTACAGAGTACTTTTGTGGTATTTAGGGTTCGTTTTATTTCTCGTTTTCTTTCCATAGCCCTACTTACAGATAAACACCAGGTCTGATTTTCTAAATACACGAGTACTTCCCTTAACATATGTGAAGCCCACACATGATCCCAAACTGGGGAATGTGAGTAGAAAGAAGGAGACTACTGATAGATGGTTGGGAGGAGCCAGGATAGAGAGTAAAACTGGGACCACACTCTGTGCATATGTTCACTTGTTTGCATTTCATTTTTTGTTTCTTAACTCTTGCTTTTCCTGTTTTTGTTTTTTTGAGGGAATGGCCTGTGGATGAAATGCTCCTTGTGGGCCTGCAGCACTGATTCTCCCACCCACATAAGTAGCCGCTTAACCATGTCTGTGGCCTGCCATTGCATGGCCTTTGTGCACAGTTTCACTGGCATTTAAAAGTACTTGCCAAGCCCTAAACTCCACTTTTTCTACATATAAGTTACACCTAAGATTAGCCCTGGGTAGCCCATAGGACAGGGTGCTATGTAGGTAAAAGGAAGGGCATGTACATGTGTGTTTTATATGTCCTGGTAGTGTAAAACTACTAAATTAATTTTCCACTACTGTGAGGCCTGCTCCTTTCATATGCTAGCATTAGGGCTACCCTCATAAACTGTTTGAGTGATAGATTCTGATTAGAAAGGGGTAAGCAGGTCATATTTAGTATGGCCAGAATGGCACTACAAAATCCTGCTGACTGGTGAAGTTGGATTTTATATTACTATTTTAGAAATGCCACTTTTAGAAAGTGAGCATTTATCTGCACTTAAAACCTTCTGTGCCTTACAATCCACGTCTGGGTTGGGCTGGTTGACAGCTCCCTTGTGCATTTCACCCAGACAACCACAAACACAGGATGCTCAGTCACACCTGCACACATCTGCATACTGAATGGGTCTTCCTGGGCTGGAAGGGTGGAGGGCCTGACACTAACATTTCAAAGGAAAGTGGCCTGCCCTCACACGATGGACTGCCAAACCCCCTACTGGGACCCTGGCAGACAGCATTGTACTTAAAGGGGACCTTGTGCACCTCTAAGTCACTCTTTGAAGTCTCCTCCACTCCAAAGCACATTTGGGTATATAAACACGGGTCCCTGACCCCACCAACTCAGACACTTCTTGACAAGATTCCTCTTGGGAAAGAAACTCTGAACCAGAACCTGCAACCTGTTAAGAGAAGCTGCCTGGCTGCCCAAAGTACTCACCTGACTGCGTTGCTCTAATGGACTGCTGCCGTGCTGTTGCCTGCTGCCTTGTTGATGTCTAGCTCTGCTGAGAAATGCTCTCCAAGGGCTTGGATTGAGCTTGCCTCCTGTTTCCTAAAGTCACAGGGTCAAAAATACTTCATCTCTGCAAAGAACTCCTTGTGCGGCGGAAATCGACACACACCATACCGGAATCGACGCACAGCCTGCCCTACTGTGAGAAAATCACTGATTTGCCAAAACGGAATGACGCAGCCTGACTCCCCGAGTGGAGATCAACGCAGCACCAGCATTAAGACCGCAACTTCAATGCACAGCCCACCGGATCAACACATCGCTGAGCCGGAATGACGCAGCCGGACTTCCTGTGAGAGGAATCGAGGCAGGACCTGCTGTGCAACAGAAATTTCCCCGCATCGCCCACCGGATCGACGCAGCTCCTGTGACTTCGTCCTGAATGCCCAGGATTTCTCCGCATCGTCCCCAGGGTGTCCAAATACCCCGCAACCCAAAGAGGATCCAAGCCTGCACGCCTGCAATCGACGTAAAGCCCTTGCTGCGTGGAAAAGTATCCACGCATCGTCTTTGTGTCTCCTCCTCTGTGGTCCTGTGCGGATAATTTAGACACAAACTAGGTACTTTGGGCCATATTTATACTTTTTGACGCAAAACTGCGCTAACGCAGTTTTGCGTAAAAAAAATTAGCGCCGGCTAACGCCATTCTGAAGCGTCATGCGGGCGCCGTATTTAATCAATGACGTTAGCCGGCGTTAACCGCCGGCGCTGCTTGGTGTGCGTGAAAAAAAACGACGTACACCAGGCAGCGCCGGCGTAGGGGGATATTGTGTTTGGGCGCCAAAAAATGGTGCAAGTCAGGCTGAGGCAAATTTTTCGCCTCAACCCGATTTGCGCCATTTTTTTCGATGCCCAACCCCCGTATAAATGACTCCTGTCTTAGCAAAGACAGGAATCATGCCCCCTTGCCCAATGGCCATGCCCAGGGGACTTATGTCCCCTGGGCATGGTCATTGGGCATAGTGTCATGTAGGGGGGCACAAATCATGCCCCCCTATGCCACAATTTTTTTTAAAAAAAATACTTACCGGAACTTACCTTAATGTCCCTGGGATGGGTCCCTCCAGCCTTGGGTGTCCTCCTGGGGTGGGCAAGGGTGACAGGGGGTGTCACTGGGGGCATGGGAGGGCACCTCTGGGCTCCTTCCGAGCCCACAGGTCCCTTAACGCCTGCCTTGTCCAGGCGCAAAAAAACGGCGCAAAAGCGGGCGTACATAATTTTTTTTGACCCGCCCACTCCCGGGCGTGAAATTTGCCCGGGAGTGTAAATACGGCGCACATGCCTCGGAGTCAATTTTTTAGACGGGTACGCCTACCTTGCATATCATTAACGCAAAGTAGGTGTCCACGCTAAAAAATGACGCAAACTCCATGGACTTTGGCGCTAGACGCGTCTAACGCCAAAATATAAATATGGAGTTAGTTTTGCGTCAGAATTGCGTCAAGAAAAACGATGCAATTCCGGCGCATACGGAGTATAAATATGCCCCTTTGTGCTTGCAAGGGACCATTGTCGCTTTTAAGAACTTAAAACTCACCCTATCATCACAAAAATGATAATTCAACTTATACTTGAGCAAATCTTGATCATTTGGACCTTAATCTACTTAAATAAATATTCTATATTTTTCTAACCCTGTGTGGTATTGTTGTGGTGTTCCCACTGAGTTATTGCATTATTTATTGTGCAAATACTTTACGCATTGCCTTCTAAGTTAAGCCTGACTGCTCAGTGCCAAGCTACCAGAGGGTGGGCACAGGATAATTTGGATTGTGTGTAACTTATCCTGACTAAGGTGAGGGTCCTTGCTTAGACAGCCCAGCAGGGACTTATCCTGACTAAGGTGAGGGTCCTTGCTTAGACAGCCCAGCAGGGAAAGGCCATCAGACCCCCCTGGACCAGAATCCACATCAGACCGTGTGAGCTATGAAGATCTGAACCCTGGGCAGCGCCACCAAAAGTCACACTTCTTGCAGCAGAACAAAGCACCACCAATCATCCGCCTGCATCACTGCAACACCCGAGAAAGACACGGAAAAGACCAGTGTCCCAGGTGCAGAAAGAAACAGTGTAACGGGGCCACACTCCACAAAGGAAGCCCCGAGTAGGGTCGGTGGCAAATGCCACAAGGCAGGTGAACCACGGGAGGTAAAGGATGCACGAAAATCACAAGAGCCCCAATGTACCCCTGACTATAGCACCCGAGGCGACCACAATAATGTGACCCCCAAATGACCCTAGGAAGCCTTCATTCATTCATGAAAGCTAACCACATCACACTGAAACCATGACAGCCAGGCAAGAGGTCATAGGGGACCTCAGTAAGACAAGAAACGGAGCGTGCAGGTGATGGAGTGAAAGCACATCCCAGCAGGCCAGAACATAGAACGACAAAAGAAAGAAAAATGGGCACAACCTTGTCCTACCTTCCAAGCACTATGCTTCCGATACGAGCCAGGATCCTCCAAGGTGCTGACCCGGAAGTGCAGCCACACCAGTACAGCTGGACTCCATCAGGGCTCCTGCAGGGAGCACTCCGACTGCAGCCATACAGGGGACAGGAAACGCCGCCCAGCCAGGAAGGCATCGCCCAGAGCGCCGCACATGGTGGGAAAGCCAACAATGAAGCCCCCCAGGCCACGCCATGAAGGGAGGCAACATAAGAAGGTAAGTCCAAAGGAGACAAAAAAAAGGAACAGGTTGAGGAGGAGTCGGAGGGACTTTTATTTGGAGGAGGGAAGGTTCTATTGGGGGCATGGAACTTCATTGTTTAAGAAGGACGGCGAGGGAGGAATGAGAGGTAGTGCATATTGTGTGGCTGTTCAGTAAATACATTATTCGAATGACCATATATAGACTTGGTATATGTGAGAAAAATTTAGGAAGAAAGAAGCCTGTGTGTTTATGACGGGCATAAGACACAAATGGCTGTCCCTCTGTAGTAATTGCTGGTTATTTATGTAAGTGCAAAAAGAACAAGTGATGGAGGGAATGCTGAACAATGCCAAACATTCACCCCCAGTACAGAGATCTGGGCCTAAATCCATTGTTTTTTTGCTGCCCATGCCATTCCAGTTTGGACCCAGCCATAAGCAAATCAGTCCTGACCATGTACCCCATGGGAACAGTCCAGACTGAACTGCCAGGCCAGGTCTTCCCTGGACTGGAAACAAGCATCCTGGGACCGGTTTCGGGGTTTCACCCCTCATCAGCCAGACTAGCTTGAATCCAGTGGCATGGGAAGCACGGGACCCACGTCTGGGCATACCCTTCCCACTTAGGGCAACAAATGCAAAAAGAACAAGTAAATGCAAAAAGAACAAGTGATGGACGGAATGCTGAACAATGTCAAACATTCACCCCCAGTACAGAGATCTGGGCCTAAATCCATCGTTTTTTTGCTGCCCATGGCATTCCAGTTTGGACCCAGCCATATGCAAATCAGTCCTGACCCTGTTCCCCATGGGAACAGTACAGCCCGAACTGCCAGGCCAGGTCTTCCCTGGACTGGAAACAAGCATCCTGGGACCGGTTTCGGGGTTTCACCCCTCCTCAGCAAGACTAGTTTTAATCCAGTGGCATGGGAAGCACGGGACCCACGTGGAATGCTGAACAATGTCAAACATTCACCCACAGTACAGAGATCTGGGCCTAAATCCATTGGTTTTTTTTGCTGCCCATGCCATTCCAGTTTGGATCCAGCCATATGCAAATCAGTCCTGACCCTGTTCCCCATGGGAACAGTCCAGCCCAAACTGCCAGGCCAGGTCTTCCCTGGACTGGAAACAAGCATCCTGGGACCAGTTTCGGGGTTTCACCCGTCATCAGCCAGACTATCTTGAATCCAGTGGCATGGGAAGCACGGGACCCACGTCTGGGCATACCCTTCCCACTTAGGGCTGCAAATGCAAAAAGAACAAGTGATGGACGGAATGCTGTACAATGTCAAACATTTACCCCCAATACAAAGATCTGGTCCGAAATCCATCGTTTTTTTTGCTGCCCATGCCATTCCAGTTTGGACCCAGCCATACGCAAATCAGTCCTGACCCTGTTCTCCATGGGAACAGTCCAGCTCGAACTACCAGGCCAGGCCTTCCCTGGACTGGAAACAAGCATCCTGGGACCAGTTTCGGAATTTCACCCCTCATCAGCCAGACTAGCTTGAATCCAGTGGCATGGGAAGCACGGGACCCACGTCTGGGCATACCCTTCCAACTTAGGACAACAAATGCAAAAAGAACAAGTGATGGATGGAATGCTGAACAATGTCAAACATTCACCCCCAGTACAGAGATCTGGGCCTAAATCCATTGTTTTCTTGCTGCCCATGCCATTCCAATTTGTAACAGGGTCAAGACTGATTTGCATATGGCTAGGTCAAACTGGGGTGGCATGGTGAGCAAAAGAACGATGGATTAAACCCAGAGCTGTGACTGGGGGTGAGTGTTTGCATTGTTCAGCACTCCGTCCATCATCCTTTTGTGTTGCTAAAGTTTCCCTAAGTGGGAAGGGTATGCCCAGACGTGGGTCCCTTGCTCACTGTGCCACTGGATTCAAGCTAGCCTGGCTGATGAAGGGTGAAACCCTGAAACCGGTCCCAGGATGCTTGTTTCTGGTCCAGTGAGGACCTGGCTTGGCAGTTCATTCTGGACTGTTCCCATGAGGAACAGGGTCAAGACTGATTTGCATATGCTGGGTCCAAACTGGGGTAGCATGGTGAGCAAAAGAACGATGGATTAAACCCAGAGCTGTGACTGGGGGTGAATGTTTGCATTATTCAGCACTCCGTCCATCATCCTTTTGTGTCGCTAAAGTTTCCCTAAGTGGGAAGGGTATGCCCAGACGTGGGTCCCTTGCTCACTGTGCCACTGGATTCAAGCTAGCCTGGCTGATGAAGGGTGGAACCCTGAAACCGGTCCCAGGATACTTGTTTTCGGTCCAGTGAGGACCTGGCTTGGCAGTTTGGGCTGGACTATTCCCATGAGGAACAGGGTCAAGACTGATTTGCATATGGCTGGGTCAAACTGGGGTGGCATGGTGAGCAAAGGAACAATGGATTAAACCCAGATCTGTGACTGGGGGTGAGTGTTTGCATTGTTTAGCACTCCATCCATCATCCTTTTGTGTTGCTATTTATGTAAGTGCTCATAAGGAACAGTAATTGCCTAAAACGTCTGCATATATTAAAGTAACATTGGTTCAACATCTGTATAAAATGAAGTTTTCACAATCAAAGAAAACATGGTACGCTGAATGAGCTCTATTGCTTAGCCAGAACGATGAATAAAGCTATCTACTGTTTACTACTCAGTCCTCCTCCAAGTGATGTGGCCAGAAGAAGCAGCCTATAGTCTCAAAAGGGACTTGGATATTAACAGATTTGCATTCATCAATCTCATATGCTACTGTTGGAGGTTTTTATGCACCAAAAGGGACTAGACATTGGACTCTGGAGCATGTAGTGGGAAAAAAATGCAGGTGTTATGGAAGACAGAGCAGAAGGGGAAGCTGTAGTATGGCATCTAGCCTGTTGAGTGCATGCCACTTGTCAGATTGGTAACTGTCAGGTACTGGGGACAGTTACTGTGGTGGTATTAGAAGAGAGCAAGATGCCACATGCATCAGAAGGAGACTTCAAGGTAGTTTTTGTGGAGAATTGTGCCTGAAAAAAGGTATACTAACTATTGGAATAACATGAGGCAAGGTCACCCATATACATTGTCAGGCAGAGGCTAAAATAACACAGAGCCAGTGAGGATGGAATTTGAGGACAGTGAGTGAATCACCCATTGTTAGTCGGGACACAGGAAAGTAGCTGGTTTGCAGTTCACTGCTTCTTGCAATTCACACTTAGAAGATTTGGAAACAGCACTTATCTGTAATTTACAATTAGTCGCTTCAAGTATAGGCAGGAATGTCACGCATCAATTTGGGGCGAATCCCAGTACACTGCAGATATAGATTCTTCAGAGGGAGTGGAGAACAGTTCAGCATCAACATGTACAGGAACGCAGAATTACAGAAAGAGATTAAACTGTGAGTTCTCATTTACATCATGGCAGTGTTACAAAGTGATATGAGTGGTGGATCCCCCAGACTCCTAAGGAGGACAAGAGCATGCAGTTGACAGCATGCTAGAGAAGACCAGAAATGGTTGTCTCCAGCTCTCAGCACAGCAAGACCATTCTTATGGAGGAGTACCCCACTCAATTCAAGAGACAGTACGATTTGGTCTGCCCACTGAGGTGGTCTAATGGTGGGCCACACAGATTTTATAGCAGGTTATTTCTAATGTCCACCAGAGTCGAGAAGATGGATCTCCATTATTGCGAGGACATGTCAAGGAGTTTCAGCCCTGGGCCTTTTATTTCACTATTTTACCATAGGGAAACATTACAATGTAGGTCTCCAGCGGGCAAGGATGCCGATCACAGTTGTCTCTTGCACACTTCTGACCATAAACCACTGGAAGAGCCAGATAGAAGAGGGGAGACAGACCATCCGCCCAACATGCCAAAAGTGAAAGAAAGGTGCCCTGGGTCCACCAGTGGACAAAAGAAAAACACCAAACCCCACTAACAGCCCAGCACCAGAAACGCCCAGAACAACAGGGAAGGCGGAAAGGTAAAAACAGACCCCAAATTAAGGCACAAGGCCCACAGCTGGCACCCCAGCTGGATAGAAAACAGCCCCTGGAACGAACAAAGACCTGGCATCAAAACACCATAGAAACCAGCAGGTCTAACACCAGAACACCCCGCCACCGACCAACACAACAAACAGGCTGAGGTGCAGCGAAAACTATACAAAAGACCGGAAAGGCACCATCCCAAAAAAAAGCAGAACTCTAGGACAGGCACTGACCCAAAACAATGCACTCTAGCAGAGAAAGTGGCTCCCAATGACACCACCACCAGAGGCAGAGAAGAAAGAACAACCACAACACCAGCCCAAACAGCGTCACAACAGTACCCTGTGGACTTGAGTCACCCGCCGGCATGGTTCAACCAAGAAGACAGAGTCACAAGACAACAAACAAGTCAGACCCTGCAGGGCTCCATCACACGCACCCCCAACAGGGACACAAAAGACCGCAGACCAGGGGAAAAAATTAACATCCCTGTCTGGAAAGGAAAACCCAGAACTGTCACAAAGACAAGGGTGACGAGTCAAGGCCACAGGGATGAACTCAGGGGCATATTTATACTCCGTTTGTGCTGAATTTGTGTCGTTTTTTTCGACGCAAATTCGACGCAAAACTAACTCCATATTTATACTTTGGCATTAGACGCTTCTAGCGCCAAAGTTCATGGAGTAAGCGTCATTTTTTTGCGTGAACACCTTCCTTGCGTTAATGATATGCAAGGTAGGCGTTCCCGTCTTAAAAAATTACTCCGATGCATATGCGTCGTATTTATACTCCCGGGCAAAAATGACGCCCGGGAGTGGGCGGGTCTAAAAAACCTGCATTAGCGCCGGATTTTAGCGCCTGGGTCAGGGCAGGCGTTAAGGGACCTGTGGGCTCAGAATGAGCCCAGAGGTGCCCTCCCCTGCCCCCAGGGACACCCCCTGCCACCCTTGCCCACCCCAGGAGGACACCCAAGGATGGAGGGACCCACCCCAGGGACATTAAGGTAAGTTCAGGTAAGTATTTTTTTTATATTTTTTTTGTGGCATAGGGGGGCCTGATTTGTGCCCCCCTACATGCCACTATGCCCAATGACCATGCCCAGGGGACAGAAGTCCCCTGGGCATGGCCATTGGGCAAGGGGGCATGACTCCTGTCTTTGCTAAGACAGGAGTCATTTCAATGGGGGTTGGGCGACGTAAAAAAATGGCGCGAATCGGGTTGAGGTGATTTTTTTGCCTCAGCCTGACTTGCACCATTTGTGGACGCCCATACGCCATTTTCCCCCTACGCCGGCGCTGCCTGGTGTACGTCGTTTTTTTTAACGCACACCAGACAGCGCCGGCGGCTAACGCCGGCTAACGTCATTGAATAAATACGGCGCCCGCATGGCGCTTCAGAATGGCGTTAGCCGGCGCTATTTTTTTGGGCGCAAAACTGTTTTAGCGCAGTTTTGCGGCAAAAAGTATAAATATGGCCCTCAATCCAGAAAGGCACACCCCTCCATCACAAACCAAAGATACCGCACAAAAGGAACAGTGAAAAGGCAGTGTCAGAGAGGCCAGAGACCCATGGATGTATACAACACCCCAGAGCTAAAGGAAAGTTGGAGACGAACAATGCTTATCATCCCAGACAAGGCGTGGAATAGCACAGCACACCCCCAAGGACCGACCCAAGCGCCAAGTTGGGCTAACGAAAATGCCCCAGAAACCAACAGACACAGCAACAGGAGGAAAGAAGCCCGGCTCATGAGACCAGAAACAGGCAGCACACATAAGGCCCCAAACACCCATAAAACCTCTGAATGCCTACAGAAATGCCAACCAGACTCTCACAGCCACCAGAACCGGAGGCAGGATACATCCACAGAAGGGGGAACAGGACCAAAGCCCACAGCATAGCCAATGGTCTCAATGACCCGGATCCAATGACCTACCACACCTCCAAAAAGGCAAGACAAGCAAACACGCAGGATAGAGCCCGGACAACAGAGCAGGGACCTTCCCATCAAGAGTTCCAGACCCACACCATAAGCAAATTCGAGGCAGGAACCCACCAGACCGCTGACCAAGGAGCCAAAAAAACACACCTCAGCTAGAGCCCAGGGAAATAGGAAGTTGGCCAATGAAACAGCTGCAACAACTCTGCATATGCCACAACAGCAGCTAACAGAGCAGAACACACCACAGCAACCCCAAAAAGTCCACCTCCAGTGAAACGAAGACCAGCACCAAGTAGAGCACCAAAGCCACTGAGAAAGATGAGTGGATAAAACCAAGTGGACCCGCAATACTAGTCATGACCCAGAGGCGAACTGGACAAAAGTGTCAACAGAGAGAGCACAGCAAAGCAGAGCAAAGGCAGCCACGCTGAGCAGGGGAGATAAAAATAGAATCTATAGGAACAACCTCCCCCCCAAGAAGGGCACAACAACTGCAGAAGCGATTGAAAAGGAAACAGAGCAACAACCTACCCCACCAACAGAACCAGGACCCAACAGGAACCAGAAGGCAATGGGAACCCAGCAAGCGGAGAAGAGTGGGAAGCTAAGCACCCAAATCATGCCACCAGAAAGAACAGAACCCCCACAAGAAGATCCACACAGGAGAGGCCACCCTGCCAAACGGAATACCTAAAGCTGCACCCAAGAACCAAAGGGTGCCCCAAAAATGGAGGTCAAAAGAGCAGGAACAGACACACCGTCCGAGGCAGGGCCACCGTTACTGGGTCAACAAGCCGGGCCCAAAGGCCCCAGTCTCAAAACCAGGACCCACAACACCACTCCCACAGAAGAGGAGACCCCATCCAAAATCACAGAGAGGGACAAACAGCGAACTGGGGGAACAGGAACATCCAAGAAGCCGGAAACTGGTGACAGTATGCGTCCCTGAAAAGCAAGGAACTGATAACCAACACCGGCACAGAAGGGAAATGACCAAAAAAGCCCACATCAAGAAACCCCACAACACGCAGTGAGAGGGGAGACAGAAACATACAGGCCGCAGCACTAGGATCAGAGACCTGAATCCTCAGGCCACAGACTACCCTTAAAGCACCATCCAAAGTTGAAATGCACGTCCCCACCAAGACATCTAAGGTGAATACGGACTGTTGCATCCCTACTACTATGCACTCAACATGGGAAGGTACACCTTTGCACAGCAGCTCTCCCTGCCAATAAAATCCCAGCAGGGAATGGTTCACGAAGTTGCATGTCATCCTAGCACAGGGGCCATGTGATTCATCAGTGTATTGATTCAATTGCAGTATATGTGCTGCCAAAGGGAGCACCCACCAAATGCAAAGCCATGACGCAGACAGCCCACGCTGCACAAGGCTGAAGCCACTGGAAGAACTGCGGAGAACTAAAAAGAAGGAACTCAAATACGTCCCCCACTATGAAAAGAAAGAAACATCCATGTAAACGAAAACAGCCTGTTAGACCTGACAGCCTTAGGGTGGTCACGCTCAACTTTTTGCCTGCCCCCTCCACTTTTTGACACTTTTTTTGCTGGTTTTACAACTCTGCGCACTAGTAACCAGTGCTAAAGTGCACATGCCCTTAAAACATGGTCACATTGGCTCATACCCAGTTGAGTTATTTAATTTACTTATAAGTCCCTAGTAAAGTGCACTACATGTGACCAGGGCCCGTAGATGAAATGCTCTTTGTGGGCCTGCAGCACTGATTCTCCCACCCACATAAGTAGCCGCTTAACCATGTCTGTGGCCTGCCATTGCACGGCCTTTGTGCACAGTTTCACTGGCATTTAAAAGTACCTGCCAAGCCTTAAACTCCACTTTTTCTACATATAAGTTACACCTAAGATTAGCCCTGGGTAGCCCATAGGACAGGGTGCTATGTAGGTAAAAGGAAGGGCATGTACATGTGTGTTTTATATGCCCTGGTAGTGTAAAACTACTAAATTCATTTTCCACTACTGTGAGGCCTGCTCCTTTCATATGCTAGCATTAGGGCTACCCTCATAAACTGTTTGAGTGATAGATTCTGATTAGAAAGGGGTAAACAGGTCATATTTAGTATGGCCAGAATTGCACTACAAAATCCTGCTGACTGGTGAAGTTGGATTTTATATTACTATTTTAGAAATGCCACTTTTAGAAAGTGAGCATTTATCTGCACTTAAAACCTTCTGTGCCTTACAATCCACGTCTGGGTTGGGCTGGTTGACAGCTCCCTTGTGCATTTCACCCAGACAACCACAAACACAGGATGCTCAGTCACACCTGCACACATCTGCATACTGAATGGGTCTTCCTGGGCTGGAAGGGTGGAGGGCCTGACACTAACATTTCAAAGGAAAGTGGCCTGCCCTCACACGATGGACTGCCAAACCCCCTACTGGGACCCTGGCAGACAGCATTGTACTTAAAGGGGACCTTGTGCACTTATAAGCCACTCTTTGAAGTCTCCTCCACTTCAAAGCACATTTGGGTATATAAACCCGGGTCCCTGTCCCCACCAACTCAGACACTTCTTGACAAGATACCTCCTGGGAAAGAAACTCTGAACCAGAACCTGCAACCTGTTAAGAGAAGCTGCCTGGCTGCCCAAAGTACTCACCTGACTGCGTTGCTCTAATGGACTGCTGCCGTGCTGTTGCCTGCTGCCTTGCTGCTGTCTAGCTCTGCTGAGAAATGCTCTCCAAGGGCTTGGATTGAGCTTGCCTCCTGTTTCCTAAAGTCACAGGGTCAAAAATACTTCGGGGCATATTTATACTCCGTTTGCACCGAATTTGCGTCGTTTTTTTAGACGCAAATTCGGTGCAAAACTAACGCCATATTTATACTTTGGCGTTAGACGCGTCTAGCGCCAAAGTATGAGGAAAGAGGGTCATTTTTTTGCGTGAACGCCTTCCTTGCGTTAATGAGATGCAAGGTAGGCGTTCCCGTCTAAAAAAATGACTGCGACGCAAATGCGTCGTATTTATACTCCCGGGCAAAAATCACGCCCGGGAGTGGGCGGGGCAAAAAAACCCGCATTTGCGCCGGATTTTAACGCCTGGGTCAGGGCAGGCGTTAAGGGACCTGTGGGCTCAAAATGAGCCCACAGCTGCCCTCCCATGCCCCCAGGAACCCCCCCTGCCACCCTTGCCCACCCCAGGAGGACACCCAAGGATGGACGGACCCATCCCAGGGACATTCAGGTAAGTTCAGATAAGTATAATTTTTTATTTTTTTAATATTTATTTTTGGCATGGGGGGCCTGATTTGTGCCCCCCTACATGCCTCAATGCCCAATGACCATGCCCAGGGGACATAAGTCCCCTGGGCATGGCCATTGGGCAAGGGGGCATGACTCCTGTCTTCACTAAGACAGGAGTCATGTAAATGGCGTCTGGGCGTCATTAAAAATGGCGCAAATCGGGTGGAGGCATTTTTTTTGGCGTCAACCTGACTTGCACTATTTTAAGACGCCCTAACGCCATTTTCACCAACGCCGGCGCTGCCTGGTGTACGTGGTTTTTTTCCAAGCACACCAGGCAGCGCCGGTCTGCTAGCGCCGGCTAACGCCATTCAATAAATACGGCGCCCGCGTGGCGCTTCAGAATGGCGTTAGCCGGCGCTAAACTTTTTGACGCTAAACTGCGTTAGCGCAGTTTAGCGTCAAAAAGTATAAATATGGGCCTTCATCTCTGCAAAGAACTCCTTGTGCGGCGGAAATCGACACACACCATACCGGAATCGACGCACATCCTGCCCTACTGTGAGAAAATCACTGATTTGCCAAAACGGAATGACGCAGCCTGACTCCCCGAGTGGAGATCAACGCAGCACCAGCATTAAGACCGGAACTTCAATGCACAGCCCACCAGATCAACACATCACTGAGCCGGAATGACGCAGCCGGACTTCCTGTGAGAGGAATCGAGGCAGGACCTGCTGTGCAACAGAAATGTCCCCGCATCGCCCACCGGATCGACGCAGCTCCTGTGACTTCGTCCTGAACACCCAGGATTTCTCCGCATCGTCCCCAGGGTGTCCAAATACCCTGCAACCCAAAGAGGATCCAAGCCTGCAATTGACGTAAAGCCCTTGCTGTGTGGAAAAGTATCCACGCATCGTCTTTGTGTCTCCTCCTCTGTGGTCCTGTGCGGATAATTTAGACACAAACCAGGTACTTTGTGCTTGCAAGAGACCATTGTCGCTTTTAAGAACTTAAAACTCACCCTATCCTCACAAAAATGATAATTCAACTTATACTTGAGCAAATCTTGATCATTTGGACCTTAATCTACTTAAATAAATATTCTATATTTTTCTAAACCTGTGTGGTATTGTTGTGTTGTTCCCACTGAGTTATTGCATTATTTATTGTGCAAATACTTTACGCATTGCCTTCTAAGTTAAGCCTGACTGCTCAGTGCCAAGCTACCAGAGGGTGGGCACAGGATAATTTGGATTGTGTGTGACTTATCCTGACTAAGGTGAGGGTCCTTGCTTAGACAGCCCAGCAGGGACTTATCCTGACTAAGGTGAGGGTCCTTGCTTAGACAGCCCAGCAGGGAAAGGCCATCAGACCCCCCTGGACCAGAATCCACATCAGACCGTGTGAGCTATGAAGATCTGAACCCTGGGCAGCGCCACCAAAAGTCACACTTCTTGCAGCAGAACAAAGCACCACCAATCATCCGCCTGCATCACTGCAACACCCGAGAAAGACACGGAAAAGACCAGTGTCCCAGGTGCAGAAAGAAACAGTGTAACGGGGCCACACTCCACAAAGGAAGCCCCGAGTAGGACCAGTGGCAAATGCCACAAGGCAGGTGAACCACGGGAGGTAAAGGATGCACGAAAATCACAAGAGCCCCAATGTACCCCTGACTATAGCACCAGAGGCGCCCACAATAATGTGACCCCCAAATGACCCTAGGAAGACTTCATTCATTCATGAAAGCTAACCACATCACACTGAAACCATGACAGCCAGGCAAGAGGTCATAGGGGACCTCAGTAAGACAAGAAACGGAGCGTGCAGGTGATGGAGTGAAAGCACATCCCAGCAGGCCAGCACATAGAACGACAAAAGAAAGAAAAATGGGCACAACCTTGTCCTACCTTCCAAGCACCATGCTTCCGATACGAGCCAGGGTCCTCCAAGGTGCTGACCCGGAAGTGCAGCCACACCAGTACAGCTGGACTCCATCAGGGCTCCTGCAGGGAGCACTCCGACTGCAGCCATACAGGGGACAGGAAACGCCGCCCAGCCAGGAAGGCATCGCCCAGAGCGCCGCACATGGTGGGAAAGCCAACAATGAAGCCCCCCAGGCCACGCCAGGAAGGGAGGCAACATAAGAAGGTAAGTCCAAAGGAGACAAAAAAAAGGAACAGGTTGAGGAGGAGTGGGAGGGAGTTTTTATTTGGAGGAGGGAAGGTTCTATTGGGGGCATGGAACTTCATTGTTTAAGAAGGACGGCGAGGGAGGAATGAGAGGTAATGCATATTGTGTGGCTGTTCAGTAAACACATTATTCGAATGACCACATATAGACTTGGTATATGTGAGAGAAATTTAGGAAGAAAGAAGCCTGTGTGTTTCTGATGAGCATAAGACACAAATGGCTGTCACTCTGTAGTAATTGCTGGTTATTTATGTAAGTGCAAAAAGAACAAGTGATGGACGGAATGCTGAACAATGCCAAACATTCACCCCCAGTACAGAGATCTGGGCCTAAATCCATTGTTTTTCTGCTGCCCATGCCATTCCAGTTTGGACCCAGCCATAAGCAAATCAGTCCTGACCATGTACCCCATGGGAACAGTCCAGACCGAACTACCAGGCCAGGTCTTCCCTGGACTGGAAAAAAGCATCCTGGGACCAGTTTCGGTGTTTCACCCCTCATCAGCCAGACTAGCTTGAATCCAGTGGCATGGGAAGCACGGGACCCACGTCTGGGCATACCCTTCCCACTTAGGGCAACAAATGCAAAAAGAACAAGTAAATGCTAAAAGAACAAGTGATGGACGGAATGCTGAACAATGTCAAACATTCACCCCCAGTACAGAGATCTGGGCCTAAATCCATCGTTTTTTTGCTGCCATTGGCATTCCAGTTTGGACCCAGCCATATGCAAATCAGTCCTGACCCTGTTCCCCATGGGAACAGTACAGCCCGAACTGCCAGGCCAGGTCTTCCCTGGACTGGAAACAAGCATCCTGGGACCGGTTTCGGGGTTTCACCCCTCCTCAGCAAGACTAGTTTGAATCCAGTGGCATGGGAAGCACGGGACCCACGTGGAATGCTGAACAATGTCAAACATTCACCCACAGTACAGAGATCTGGGCCTAAATCCACCGTTTTTTTTTGCTGCCCATGCCATTCCGGTTTGGATCCAGCCATATGCAAATCAGTCCTGACCCTGTTCCCCATGGGAACAGTCCAGCCCAAACTGCCAGGCCAGGTCTTCCCTGGACTGGAAACAAGCATCCTGGGACCAGTTTCAGAATTTCACCCGTCATCAGCCAGACTATCTTGAATCCAGTGGCATGGGAAGCACGGGACCCATGTCTGGGCATACCTTTCCCACTTAGGGCTGCAAATGCAAAAAGAACAAGTGATGGACGGAATGCTGAACAATGTCAAACATTCACCCCCAGTACAAAGATCTGGGCCGAAATCCATCGTTTTTTTTTATGCCCATGCCATTCCAGTTTGGACCCAGCCATTCACAAATCAGTCCTGACCCTGATCCCCCTGGGAACAGTCCAGCTCGAACTGCCAGACCAGGCCTTCCCTGGACTGGAAACAAGCATCCTGGGACCAGTTTCAGAATTTCACCCCTCATCAGCCAGACTAGCTTGAATCCAGTGGCATGGGAAGCACGGGACCCACGTCTGGGCATACCCTTCCCACTTAGGACAACAAATGCAAAAAGAACAAGTGATGGATGGAATGCTGAACAATGTCAAACATTCACCCCCAGTACAGAGATCTGGGCCTAAATCCATTGTTTTCTTGCTGCCCATGCCATTCCAATTTGTAACAGGGTCAAGACTGATTTGCATATGGCTGGGTCAAACTGGGGTGGCATGGTGAGCAAAAGAACGATGGATTAAACCCAGAGCTGTGACAGGGGGTGAGTGTTTGCATTGTTCAGCACTCCGTCCATCAACCTTTTGTGTTGCTAAAATTTCCCTAAGTGGGAAGGGTATGCCCAGACGTGGGTCCCTTGCTCACTGTGCCACTGGATTCAAGCTAGCCTGGCTGATGAAGGGTGAAACCCTGAAACCGGTCCCAGGATACTTGTTTTCGGTCCAATGAGGACCTGGCTTGGCAGTTTGGGCTGGACTGTTCCCATGAAGAACAGGGTCAAGACTGATTTGCATATGGCTGGGTCAAACTGGGGTGGCATGGTGAGCAAAGGAACAATGGATTAAACCCAGATCAGTGACTGGGGGTGAGTGTTTGCATTGTTTAGCACTCCATCCATCATCCTTTTGTGTTGCTATTTATGTAAGTGCTCATAAGGAACGGTAATTGCCTAAAACGTCTCCATATATTAAAGTAACATTGGTTTAACATCTGTATAAAATGAAGTTTTCACAATCAAAGAAAACATGGTACGCTGAATGAGCTCTCTTGCTTAGCCAGAACGATTAATAAAGCTATCTACTGTTTACTACGCAGTCCTCCTCCAAGTGATGTGGCCAGAAGAAGCAGCCTATAGTCTCAAAAGGGACTTGGATATTAACAGATTTGCATTCATCAATCTCATATGCTACTGTTGGAGGTTTTTATGCACCAAAAGGGACTGGACATTGGACTCTGGAGCATGTAGTGGGAACAAATGCAGGTGTTATGGAAGACAGAGCAGAAGGGGAAGCTGTAGTACGGCATCTAGCCTGTTGAGTGCATGCCACTTGTCAGATTGGTAACTGTCAGGTACTGGGGACAGTTACTGTGGTAGTATTAGAAGAGAGCAAGATGCCACATGCATCAGAAGGAGACTTCAAGGTAGTTTTTGTGGAGAATTGTGCCAGAAAAAAGGCATACTAACTATTGGAATAACATGAGGCAAGGTCACCCATATACATTGCCAGGCAGAGGCTAAAATAACACAGAGCCAGTGAGGATGGAATTTGAGGACAGTGAGTGAATCACCCATTGTTAGTCGGGACACAGGAAAGTAGCTGGTTTGCAGTTCACTGCTTCTTGCAATTCACACTTAGATGATTTGGAAACAGCACTTATCTGTAATTTACAATAATTCGCTTCAAGTATAGGCAGGAATGTCACGCATCAATTTGGGGCGAATCCCAGTACACTGCAGATATAGATTCTTCAGAGGGAGTGGAGAACAGTTCAGCATCAACATGTACAGGAACGCAGAATAACAGAAAGAGATTAAACTGTGAGTTCTCATTTACATCATGGCAGTGTTACAAAGTGATATGAGCGGTGGATCCCCCAGACTCCTAAGGAGGACAAGAGCATGCAGTTGACAGCATGCTAGAGAAGACCAGAAATGGTTGTCTCCAGCTCTCAGCACAGCAAGACCATTCTTATGGAGGAGTACCCCACTCAATTCAAGAGACAGTCCGATTTGGTCTGCCCACTGAGGTGGTCTAATGGTGGGCCACACAGATTTTATAGCAGGTTATTTCTAATGTCCACCAGAGTCGAGAAGATGGATCTCCATTATTGCGAGGACATGTCAAGGAGTTTCAGCCCTGGGCCTTTTATTTCACTATTTTAACATAGGGAAACATTACAATGTAGGTCTCCAGCGGGCAAGGATGCCGATCACAGTTGTCTCTTGCAGACTTCTGACCATAAACCACTGTGGCAGAATTTTACTGTGTACAGAAGATCCAGAGCCACAGGGGCTTGGCAAAGTGTATGGTCTTTGGCTAGGGCCAGCCAAACCCAACATGCAAAGCTGAATCTCTGGACAGTGCGTAGCACATGCCAGGCCCGCATCCAGCACTCATGCCCTCTTTTGCCATCCCATTTGGCAGTGGCAAGTTTCTCCTAGACTGGCTATGTAGGGCCTTTGTCCATATGTAGCAGACTGTGACAGCATGGTGACATCCAGCCATTCTGTCCACATACCAGTTGGCCTTGCACCGTATCTATTCCAATTGCCCTGTAACACACAGCCCTACGGTTTACTGTGTACAGCCATTAACCAAATACAGTGTTGTCTTTGTGCAAATTGTGGCCTTTATCAATTCTCTGTGCCAGTCGCCATGGCCCAAGAAAGTATTACACATTGCCTTCCTACCTCTTTTGTGATATTTCCTGATCACCACTGAGCTTGGGCTGCATCCCCATTGCTCATTGTTGGCCTTGTGGGGCAGACTTAGGGTGCATGATCTGCCCACACCCTGCTTATGGTTCCCCTGTGCCCTCAGACTGTGTATGTCACTGGGCAGTGATTATCAGGCACTAGGTAAAGGTTGTGGCTATACCCTTTACTCCAAATGGCTAAAAATCACTGTATATTGTTAGGCCCAGATTTAAGAGAAAATGCATTTGCCACTTTGTAACCCCTTAGTAACCCTTTGCATCACATTATGACTGCACCAGGCATAATGTATGCAAGGGAGGACGAAAATGTGGCATTTGTACTGCATTATTTACACCTGCTCAGAGCGTTAAAAGTGGGCACACCATTGTTTACAATGGGCCCCTAAGTACTGTTCAAGGTTAGCGCCAAAATGTTGGTGCTAACTCTGAACAGTACATCAATAGCCTAAATTTTGTTGACATTATTGCTTCCTTCCCCGCGCAATGGTGAGCTGTATTTTAAATATGGTGCACACATGGTGGCAGTATGGGGGTGCTAAGGGTGCAAGAAAAGTGATGATGCACTGGGGCAGCACCACTTTTCTTAAATCTGCCTGTAGTTTTTTAATGTGTGTTTTCCACTTTTTTTATTTTAAAAAATGCCAGTCGAGATTGAGAAGGGTTTTTGGCAATTTAATTCAGTAAAGTCGATTCTCCATCCTTCTAGAAATTCTTTGATACTACTTCGGGTTGAGGTTTGTTGCTCCTCAAAGATCTTATTTCATAATACAGTTTTATTATAATTCTAGAACGGTATTACACAATGGCATTGGAAGTAAAATTTTCAGTCCGCCACAGCCAACACACACTGCATCAGTTCCCAACTATTTCCATTCTTTTAGAGATTTGCAGGCATGATGGGAAAAAAGAGCTAACCTAGCCAACTGAATTTGGTTTTAGATTCACATATGGTTCTCAATCTGGCAGTTCGTGAAACTTTCTTGAATTAATAGTCTGTGAGTACATATATAATACATATGAGCACCTTGATGGAATCCAGACACTTTTTCCTAATGCAGATTTAAAAAAAAAAAAACTGCTGGGCAGATTTACAGCAAACTACAAAAAAGCCTACTCTGACCAATGTTCTTCTTATGTTTGCTGTGATACTGTTCACACTGCCGCCGCCCCCATTCTGAATCCTCACTTTCCCCTGCACCTTTGGTGCACTGTGAAGGACCAAACTCCTACCTCTGGCTGGGCTGGAGTCTGCAATATTTCCACCCATGGTCGTTGAACAAGCCAACGTTTCTCACCTCACGTTGTGGTCTGCATGGTACAGCAACTGATTCTTCAACTGGGGGCCTAAGTTTCTACCGGTTTGCAGGTGCTATCTGGCCCTGTTTGAGAGACCATTTTGACTGTCTCTGCCATGTCTCCTAAAGGGGAAAGGATTGGGATGCCTGTGGTAAAAGCCAGGGGTTGGTCTCTACCTTAGGATAACCTGATGGTTTCCCTTCATAAGGGTATCCTGTTGGGCTTTATCGATGTAGACCAGCTAGATCATCTGACTGGGGATCTGGAGTGCAAACAGTGGACAATTAGGATGGGCCAGGCTGATGTGGAAGAGACTGTGCTCTGAATCTTTGCCTGCTGAAGAAAGATCTTTAGGGCGCAACAAACCTCATTGCATAGCAATGGATATATACTTGTGTGGGAGCAAGAACTGTAGAATAATATTCATGTAGCATAATTAGGTGACAGTTGCACTGTCAAGCCTCACCTAAAAGTTCAATCACTGTCTTCCTCCTTATTGTGCTGCTGCCAGAGAAAACACCATACGTTACCTAGTTATCTAAGACACTTTAATAGCTTCACACTATCATGTATCTCCCCCTGAAAGTGCAAGTTCAGGCAGCTGGCTATATAAACAAAGTGTGTGAAAGGCACACACTTTTTTGTGGAATCACACAACGTCTGCCCATTCAAAACATGTAGTCCTAGTTCCAAACATGTGGGTGAAGCCAAAGCCATTCTCTTGTAATGCTCACATAATTGTCTAGAGACAGCTGTGCTGTCAAACCAGACCAGAAAAAGATGTTCATATAGCACATACATATATGTGAGATATTTTTTGGAAAAGCTACATCACTGTATAACTGAGGTATGGAAATTACTCTATTTCTGCTGTGTTCAGTTTATAGACCAGGGCTGGACTGGAAACCCAAAGCAGCCCTGGAAATTTTGCCAGACCATCCTCGGGGGAGGGGGCTCAAGTGTGAAGCACTGCTGCTTTTGGTACGGAAGGTCGATATTGCAGCACTGCTGCAAAACCAGCCCCCAGTAACAAAACCGGCCCCACACCTCCAAAACCGGCCCCCATCCTTCCAGCCTCACGGGTAAACACCCAATGCCCTTTACTGCCAGTCTGGTCCTGTTACAGTCTAATAATTGCCCTATCCCATTAATTCTGTAATCTAGTTTGTCCAAACATATCCTCGTTTGTGTACAGCAGATAATCAGTCTGTGTGTTAACAGTACTGTCAAATGTAGACGTGGCTATGGGCTCTAAAATGGCAGCATCTATGCCTTACTAATCATAGAGCATTTCTTGAGCAGACTTGACTGTGACTCGACCTCTTCAGTGATGTTTGAATGCATGGGCAAAGTTCTGGACCAGGGCTTCCTCCTTTAAAGGGATCCTCATTAACCTTTCCGAACAGTCTCACACTGACTGGGGTTTTGAAATAAAATACAATTGTTTACTTACTTTCTTTGTTTGAACCAGCCAGCCCAAGCTGTCCGGCCTGTCCGATACCTGCCAATGAAATAGTGAAACTTAAATAAAATGCTTATTTCGTTCTGGTTTGATTCAGCAAGCTCTCTAACCTTTTGAATGCATAGGCTTAGACATGCTGCCTTTGGGCTTTGTCTTCAGCATCTGGCACTTACAGCACCCCTGCCAAGAGCCATGCATTTCAGATTAGACTAATGCATTTCAGTGATTGTCCCCACATTACTGAACTGAAAAGCATAGACACACAATTAGAACTACTCTCTACATTTTTATTACTGTTGTTTGCGGCACTCAGTACATAATTCTATGGATTTTGCCAGCACTGTCAGTCTGCTGCTGCCAGGTGCCCAGGCAAAGGCTGGGGTCGACCAGAGTTGAGGTTTGTATTAACACATCAGATTAGTATAATCTTGGCTGGTGTATCATGAGGACAAAAAGTGCTTCACTGTGCAAGTTGGTGTAGAGATAAAAGTGTAGCTATTGCCTAGAAGCTAAGATTGCCTTCTGCCACCATTCTGCTGGCCGCCATCCTCCCAGTGAAACCGTCTCTGACTTTAGCCTTATTAGTGGATTGGCAGCTACAACCTGCACCCAAATAAAAAGTCAGGTATTGGCCAAATGTATTTCAAACTTAACAAGCAACATTGTTGATCAGTGCAGCTTCTTAATTAGTGTGAAGGATACTAATCCTGACAATCCGTGTTTGAAACACTCGAATAACTGTGCCAAACAAGTTAAGTTCCTTGACTAAATGAACCAATAAATATTGTCTAAATGAGTGACCTAGTGGCCAAAATAAATACATTTTTTATATGAAATGCCAACACTGACAAAGGAGGAAGAAGCTAAATTCAAGAGAGGGACATGCAAGGGAGACAATAAGAGTGGCAAGAAAGGCAATGGGGCCAAGTAGGAGATGAAAATGATAAGAAGAAGAGACAGTGAGAGAGACAAGATAGAAGAGGGAGTCGAGGGTAATATCAATGGGTAAGACTGATGGTTGAGAGAGTATTGAAAATATGAGAGAGTGGAAGGGACCCTAGAAAGAAGAAGCGAAGATTAGACATAAAGAGAAGACAAAGGTTCTGAGAAAAGACAAGGAATAGGGAGAAACAAAGGGTCAAGAACAGGATGACTAAAATTTGAAGACAAAATGGAAGAAGGAGAGAAAAAGTGAATGTGGAGGAAAAGGGATGAGAGGAGGAGAAAGAAATATAAAAAGTATAGAGAGGGATGCAATGGGATGACATAGAAGGAAAAGGGAAATGCAAAAGAGGGGATGAAAGACAAAAAGATGAAGGAACAAGGAAAGACAATAGGAGGGAGAGAAGACAAAAGATTTAGAGGAGGAAGAGTACCAAAGCCAGAGAAAAAGTGAAGGAAAGAGTGAAAGTGTAAGAAAAGAGAAAAGTGTGATGAAGGAAAAATAGGAGGTGAGGATGGTGGTGGCAGGAAAGATGGAGTGAGTGGATAGAGGGAGAAAATGAAAGCTAGAGGGCTAGGGAGAGAGATATTGAAGGGAGGTATGTTGCAAGGGAAAGTGGTGTGCAGAGAGAGGACAAAGGAAGCGAGGGCCATGTGTATAACAAAGTTAAGGAGCGAGAGGGTAAAGGAAGCAATAGGATTTCAGGAGTTTCCTGGTCTGTAACCACAAGGAAAGATGGCTAGGGTTCAAAAGTAAAAAAAATTAATGTAATGTCCTTCACCTTAGGGATAGTATGGAATATGGTTGGAAGGGGTGTCACAAGTTGATCTTTCTTCGGTTCTGCCACATCAGCCAATAGTTTTTCTGTTGCGCTCAGCATTAGAGCGGGTCCTAGTCCTGCCCACTCCCGGAAACCAAGCAAGGCCTTTTTTTTTCCTGACTGGCTTTTGGAAGTGTGCTAAGCTCATTGTATGTTGCTCCCTGCACAAAGGCACTGTAGCAGTGAAAGTCTTAAGGGATGTATTTTCCAAACTGTATGTCACAACCCACTGGTAGGTTGCGAGCCATGTTTTGGTGGGTCGTGAAAGCCCCGGTCTATTATCAAGGAATATTTTTTTTTAAATAAGCCCTGTTTGTGCATCTGTGCAAAGGTGCTGAGCAATGCCCCTAAGTCCCCTTTAACAAACAAACCTTTGTGAGTATTCCCGAGCAAGACTCTAGATGAACCTTCAAGTATTTGTTGCTGCTAGTATTTTACTTCAGAAAGCCACTTGAACAGAGAATGTGTTCAATATGCATTGCCATACACAACCTTACCACTTTGTTTATGACTTTCACATATAAATTGAGGAATTTGAATGTGTTCTAACGGCCAGAGGCACGCACTTTGGGCCATATTTATACTTTTTGACGCAAAACTGCGCTAACGCAGTTTTGCGTAAAAACAATTAGCGTCGGCTACCGCCATTCTGAAGCGCCATGCGGGCGCCGTATTTAATCAATGACGTTAGCCGGCGTTAGCAGCCGGCGCTGTCTGGTGTGCGTTAAAAAAAATGACGTACACCAGGCAGCGCCGGCGTAGGGGAAAATGGAGGTTGGGTGCCAAAAAATGGGGCAAGTCAGGCTGAGGCAAAATTTGCGCCGCAACCCGATTTGCGCCATTTTTTTTGACTCCCAACCCCCATTGACATGACTCCTGTCTTAGCAAAGACAGGAGTCATGCCCCCTTGCCCAATATCCATGCCCAGGGGACTTCTGTCCCCTGGGCATGGTCATTGGGCATAGTGGCATGTAGGGGGGCACTAATCAGGCCCCCCTATGCCACAATTTTATTTTTTTTTTTAAACTTACCTGAACTTCCCTTAATGTCCCTGGGATGGGTCCCTCCAGCCTTGGGTGTCCTCCTGGGGTGGGCAAGGGTGACAGGGGGTGTCCCTGGGGGCATGGGAGGGCACCTCTGGGTCATTTTTTTTGACCCGCCCACTCCCGGGCTTGAATTTTGCCCGGAAGTGTAAATACAGCGCACATGCCTCGGAGTCAATTTTTTAGACGGGAACGCCTACCTTGCATATCATTAACGCAAAGTAGGTTTCCACGCTAAAAAATGACACAAACTCCATGGACTTTGGCGCTAGACGCGTCTAACGCCAAAGTATAAATATGGAGTTAGTTTTGCGTCGGAATTGCGTCAAAAAAAACGACGCAATTCCGGCGCAAACAGAGTATAAATATGCCTCTTTGAATCTGGGGAACCAGGCTTGAGTCATGGCGGTGGCACAACATTCTTTGATCCTGGGCAAATCACTTAATCTCCTGTGTTCATAATAAAATGAATATGATATTAAATAATGTAATCTTACGTAAACTTATCCAGTGCCCTTGGGCTGTGCTTGCACCAAATAAAACTGCAATCTCTCTCTCTCTCTATCTATTTCTCTCTCTATCACTGAAAAAAAACAAAGAATTAAAAAAAACTAAGAAATTCACTAAAAAGCAAAGATTACAAGGACATTATAGTTAGGTTCAGATTTTAAGATTCTACACACTTAAAACCATAGGGACTCAGCAGTTATAGTTACAGTTTATCTCAAGTAACTATAACTTGTGCTCTAAGGTAACCATAAATTGCACCCGCGCCATGCACAGTTTTCTCATCAATAATCATCAAACATTTTACAGCAAATGATATAGTGATATTATCAATGATGCCATAGAAGATGTAATGAGTGATGTAATGCGTGGGGTAATTAGCAGTGCATGGCAAGGGATTGAGTTATAGTTACCATAGGGCATGAGTTATAGTTACTATAGGTAACTGGAACTATTACTGCTGAATTTCTGTTGGGATTTATGTAATTAGGGTGCATATAATGAAATGAGAGGGAATCTAGACAATCTGATTGGATATTATTTGGAAAATCAAATTATTAGGTAATAGCGGTACCAACGAGATACAAATACTGATGGCTGGACAGCATAGTACAAAGAGTTTTATCTGGTTTTCTGCTGTAAGATGATTTTGATTTAATGTAGGTGATGGGGATTGTCATTGGTTTTTCTTTTGAGGACACATAATTGTCCCTTCTATATTTTAAGTTCAGCATTTTTGATCAATCTATGCAGGTCGCAATCACACAGTAGGAACATAATAAAATGAACGATGAAAAGCCACTGGAGGGCAAATAAATGTGCACAAAATACTGCAGAAACTTTGCAAAACACAATGGGCCTGATTTAAATCTTGGCGGAGGGATAACTCTGTCACAACGGTGATGGATATATTGCCCGCCAATATATAAATATCATTGTTTTCTATGGTATTTCGATTTAGGCGGATGAGATATCTGTCATCGTTGTGATGGAGTAACCCCTCCCCCGAGATATAAACCAGGCCCAATGTCTTTTAACTGTATAAATATAGATGAGACAAATTGTGCCAAAGAATTATTTATGTATATGCTTAAGGGTCTGAATAATACATTTTGCGGAGTTCACATGAATTACATTATTGTATAATGGGTAATCCATGTTTTTCCCAAAGTACTACAATAACCAGAATGCCTCGTTGGATGTAAATGGTGGAAGGCCAATATAAACAGAGAATTATTATAGCACCGCTTTAATGAAGGTAACGTTGAAATGCATTGTGCTTGGTGTGCTTGGTGTGTTTGGTGCACTTGGTGTGCTGCATTTTCAATAAATAATAACCTTGAAGTGCTTTGGAGTGCCTCCATCATTATTTACATATATCTACATTTATATATGGTATTTAAGTGAATGGATACCCCAGGCCAGCACCCAACTATGAAAATTGTTCCGACTTCAGGACAGCTCACCATATGATACTTTTATAGCCAGATTAATATCTTGGCCACAGTCTCACATCAGATGGCATGGTCAAGGACATGATGTTTAAAAATAATCGCTGATATTGCATTAAAAATAGCCCAGTCATGTTACTGAAGTATACATGCCATAGCCCCGATTCAGACTGTCTCCTGCCTGAAATTGCCTTTGTTTCATTTGAAGTCAATAGAGGAAATACAGTCTCCTATTTTCTGCTTCTAGAATGTTAGCATGTATGTTAGATTAAGGTGGGTCATAAACATTTGTCATTCTTAATGTTGTATTGTGGTTCTAAAATGTTTTGGAAGCACTGCTGTAGGGGACCCTGAACATCTGCAAATGTACGTGTTTATTTCTGTACATTTGATTTGACTTGCTCTCACAGACCGGAACTAAAATCTTCTACCAGTACAGGGCGGGAGGCACACAAAGGGTAGAACACTGAGGTATAGTGACCTGTGTCACATTTACAAAGGAATAGGTTAGTACCCTAAATGAACCACTTCAGTAGTGTTGCAGCTTTTCTAAAGCAACTTTCAGATCATTACAGTCCTCAAAATGGGTACGTTCTAATATATATTTAATTCCTACGTGTTCTAAAGTGTCACTCATAGTGTCACACATAAAGCTTTGAAATATCACACATAAGTACTGTCAAGACTTGAAAATATCACTTAAGCAAACCTTGGCAGCTATGTTCATGTGCAGTAAAAATGTGCATTGTGTGGTCCATCTGTGACTGCACCCTCCTTTTGGTGCTGCTGACAGGTGGTTTGAAAACAGCTTCCTGCCTCCTGACACTGAATACCTTTCACTCGCAGCACAGGAAGAGCAGAAAACAAAACTACCCATCGGCTTGTATACTCAAATGGCTCTGTCAGACCTGATGCAGTGTAACAACATGGATTGTGGGTAGAAGACATGGTCTGGCTACTCGTCTTTCTGCCTTTCTGGCAGGCAAGTGTTAGTTTGCAGTGCGTAATTATATGCCCCTTCCATGATTGCAGCACCCATGTGTAACAGCTGCTGGACCGGTGAAATCGCAACTAGTGCCACATGGCACAGAGTCCCTTTTCCTCAAAGAGCATTGACTGGAGGGTAGTAAACAAAAAGAAACACTCTCTATATATGCGTAGGCCCAAAAGGTGACATACCAGTCCACAGCGACTCATGCAGTGGGCTTTTCAGGCTAATAATCTGTCCATTTCTCTGGTGATGGCCAACAAGAGAGAAAATAATTTCTCCAGGGTTGGGTCAAGACAAATTCAGAGTTGTACTCAACAGGGGGCCCCATATTATGTTTGGCCTCAGGCCCCCGAAAAAAATTAGGATGTCACTGGACCTCCTGCCATGGTATACAGTGTCCACTCCTGTATGCACGCCGCCTTTCTCCCACGTTTGTTCATGGAAAGGAGAGAGCCCTGGAAACGCAGCAACAATCAGGCAGCTAAATATTGTTTTTCAAGTTGCTTTCTTTAAATCAAAAATGTGAATTTAATTAAAGGGTGTTTACTTTTACTCAATCCTGCATTTATTATGGACCCAGATAGGACTCCTTGGCATCGGGAGGCTGTGCAAAGACTGTAAAGAAGGTTCTCAACCCATTGTGCTCTGTTCAGTATGTGTGATTATTTCATTGTGCATATTTATATTAATCAATAACAGTATTATGGTTAAAAACGATCTTGCAATGAACTGAAAATGCAAAACATGATTTGGAAAAAGCCTGTACAGCATTTAAGGAGGACCAGTTACTTAACTCACTGTAGCCTTCTGTGGCATGCAGGTCATGGGTTAGAGTTCCTGCAAGGGCAAACCAGCTCACCCTTCTGTACTTGAAGAGATATTAAACTCTGCACCATTTAAGTTGTAAAATCGATGGTTTGTCATGTACGGTACTTAAAAAGCTCTTAAGAATAGTATGAAGTAGCTAGGATAATATTTATCACAAATTGATATTACTTTTTGGTAAAAATTTTAGTATAGTTTAACAATGCAGGAGTAGATTATGCGTGCTGCAGAGCTTGTTTAGTTTGTTGCTGCTTCCTCTCACAGTTCAAGCATTCAAGGTTCTCCCTTAGCACTGGAGACTCACAGCCATGGGGAGCAGTTGGCTTGAATCAAGCATAACCATAGAAACCTGAGGCCATCCCTGAGAGGTGCCCCAAGTAGAACTATAAAGCTCACTACTCTAAACTCATTTGTGTTACTGTTATGGCCCCAGCATGGAACTCCTGACAGAGCAAGCTCTTCTTCCATGGGCTTTGGTTCACCAAAATGCCAGGGGTAGCGGAAGTGAAATCACATACGCCTTGGCCTTAATTGCATTAGAGAAAATGACATCATATGGTCCTTGACACTGATTCTTTTCAGGAAGGCCATGTCACATGATCTTAATATTACAACACATGACAGTGCTGAAGCACAAAAATAACTAAATAATTTGTATAACAGAATAACACAGACAAATGTCTATTTTAGATGCCACCTATATAATGGTGCTAATTTGATCTTTGAATGTTTTGAGGCATAATACGTGCCCTAAAGTATGATGAGCAAGAAAAGCAAGTAGGCTTGTAGTGGTTTTTCTCTCCTGACATCATTTTTAAAAGGAAGGGTGACATTGTGCATTTTAAAGCACATTATGCACATACATTTCCTAAAATGACATAGGAACAGAAAGGGCCCTCATTAAACATACACCTTTAATGGTGTGCAAAGCCATTAAACCTGGTATTTCACAGGTGCTGACCCCATTTTATTTTTTCAAAATGTTGAATGGGTGCTCCCACATGTCAAAAAATACCACAATTGTGCCTGAGCTAGCATTTTGATATGGATCACTCATATTCCATGGATGTCCCTTATTTCAAAAATGGCATACAATATGTCAGCTCCAGAATTTTGCAATTTATGCTGTCCATGTACCACTGGTGACCCTTATGTCAAAAGTTTTATCAGTATGTCTGGGCCAACATTGTGTCATGGCTGACACCCTTCGATATGCCAGGTTACCCATCTTTCTGCCAAGAATTGCCTCCATTTTGGCAGTACCAGCATTCTGTCACTGGTGTTCTTATGCCAATAATTTCCCCAAATATGCCAGTATTTTTCAACGGGTGACCTATGTGACAGGTATTATCTCTAGAATGCCAGTACCAGTAATTTACCATTGGTGTCCTTTATGCCAAGAAGTACAAGTGGCAGTGCATTGTCATAGGTGCCTGGTATGCTAAGAAATGCTGCACGTATGCCATGGCCAGTGTTTTGCCCAGGGTACCCCTAGAAGACAATAATTACCTTAATTATGCCAGGGCCAGCAACAACCTTGCAAGCATCACAACATATTGTCGCTCCTACTCACATTCACTCACTCACACTGATTCTCTCTCTAATTCATGCTCACTCACACGCTTACATCCTGTTAAACTCATTCCTATTTATTCTCACTAACTTAATCTCACTCATTCATACTTATTGACACTCAGGGCCATGTTTACTAAAGTTTTGCATTGAGATACAGCACAAACATTTGTGGGTGGATTTACTGTCTAACAAAAATGAGGATGTGTGCTCAGTAGGATCCAATGGTAATGCAAAGTTGTGCTGCTTTGCATTCTTTTGCATCAAGAGGGCTTTGGATGGGTTTCAACGTAAATCCCAATCTTCATACATTGGTAGACAGGAATTTATAAAATAATCTTACGCCCTCCTCAGGGCAGGAGTAACGAGGAGAAATGTTTTCATTTCCCCTGGTTTTTCCAACTTTGCATGTGTGATGCATTGTGCAGGATACATACAAAGTGAGAAAGTCTTAAAACATAGTTCCTGTACCGGAAGGGGCACCTTCCAGTATAAAACATATGTTTTGGAGAACACACACACCCTTACACTATGGAACAAGGATCTATGTGTAGTCATTGTGCCAAAAGTGTGCCAGTGCATGGTGATAGAAAAATTGCACCATAACTTAATTGATGTGTCAATTTTGTCCCTCCCTCTTTGATGCAAGGCAGCAAAGCATCTTTGGTGCAATGTTGCTTTGCATCAAACAGTAGTAAATCTGAGCCTCGGTCTCACACAATCTCACTTCACTACCTGTCACCGAGTCTCACTCATTTTCACTCACACACACACATGCTTAAACATACAGGTGCACTTACACACACATACACATGCTCTCTTACTTAAACACCATCTCACTTGGTAGCACGCACACCCCATATACTTAAAACCATATTTACATACCACAGCTGCCGCCAAAGGTCCTAAGTGTCCTACGTCTATAATAGAATATTGCTCATTATTAGTATAATAACCAACTGAAAATAAGGAATGCAGGAATTCTTGGCACTGACTTTGCCACCTCTGAGGGCAGGGGTCACAAAGAAAGTGCCAGAGATCACAAGCGGCAAGCTAGTTAAGGAACCTGCAACCCTTGGCAACCCCTAAATGATCTCCATGTCTCGTTACTCCAGCTTCCCATTCGAGGCACCCCGGCTCCCTGTCAGGAAAGTACATCAAAAGAGCCTGAACATTCCATTTGTGATATCACACTAGCTGTCCTAAGAGACAGGGTCATATGATCCTATACATTCTTCTGGCAGACTCCCAGTCATACCAAATAAAAATTAGAAGAGGCCCTCAAACCTGCTCAAAGCCTTAAAAATAAAGAACTAATATCCAGCTGTGAGATGAACATAATATACTAGCATAAAAATAGTTATGGTGAAAAATAGAATACAACAACAAGGAATGTTACCAAGTGCAACACTTGCTCATCTTCTGCTTAATCACTGGGAAGCATTTCCCCAGACATTATTAGAGAAATTCTGTGGAGGGTTTTTCTGACCAGCGGAATTCAGCTCAGCCAGCAAGACTGGCCCAATGCAGTGGCGTAACGAAACTGGCGGCGGCCCCCTGCAAAGAGCATTTCGGGGACTCCCTTCCGGACTCACTCAGGTCAGAAACTGTGCTGACGGGGCCCACTGGAGCTCGGGGACCCCCAGCACCGCGGGCGCTGCGGGGCCCTTTGTTACGACCCTGACCCAATGACATACCATAAGGTTAGATGAGTGCAGGTTCATAAGGATAAAGGCAGTCAGGTCAAAATACACATTGCAAACAAAAGCACAACAGCCAAGAACAAGACGGAGAGAAAAGAGCAGCACAGTAGTGATGGATGTCAATGCTTGGTTTACTTTAAACCACTGAAAATTGCTCTGAAAATATTGCATTCTACACTTGGCCCATCTTTCAGACAGAGACAAATTATAATAAATGCAATCTTGGTTATACCGCTAAAACGAAAGGCCCATCTTCAAGTTCCAAGCTATGGTATTTGATGTCAGAAAAGTAGCACTAGGGAAGTTTTGGACTTTTTGTGGCTTCTCAGTGAGCGGCATCCTGACTCCCTATATTACTGTGAGTTTGGTGCCTAACCCCGATCATACCCACATCACTTGAGGTGGCTACTTCGACAGCATAAAAGATGATGGATGAGCCCAATTAAGGTAATTTGAACCACTGGTCACTACTCATTCTAGAATGTTATTGCTCATTGCAGCCAGGTGCCTAGCATATACAAACCAATGTTGCCCCTGCTGTTAAGAGGTCTGAACTGCCAAACCCCATAACCTCTAGGCGGAAAAAAATCCAATTACCTTAAATTCAATCATCAATTTGTCCTGTTTTTATCTTCACTGTGCAGGTGCACAGGTTTTTCCGTCACTTCATCCGACAATTCATTATCTCTGCACATTCGAGAAGAATGGCATACAATGTATTCAGAGTATTTGTGTCACTCTCTATGTTTGACCAATTTCACAATTATTCATTTTATTCAAAATATGCAATTTCATTTATCCCCACAATGCTTTGAAATCAATCTGTTGTTTTTATTTCACACAAAGAAATATTTCTCTTCTTGACGATAAAACATTCTGCCAGTTAATTGACGCTATCATTGTTTCGGTGACAAATAAAGTTGTCATCGTGTATATAAAATAGGTTTATGGAATTCATTGTAATAAGAAAAGTTGTTCCACTTTATTATGTTTTTTCAATGATGCGAAAAGGATACAGCGAATGACAGTGAACTCACTATTGATTTAAAGAACATGATACAAAGCAGTGACAAGACAATACGATGTTAAGTGTTAGTTGTCACAAGGTAAGTAGTATATTTCTATTTCACATGGGTTCCATCTTTTCAACTATTTCTAGTATGTTACACAAAATAGGCACTTTTCTAAAAAAAATATATATATTTAACAGTGGAAACTGTGGAACATTTAATGGGGGTGGAGCAGATTGTTTTCCCTTGTCGAAAAAGTAGCTACACAAAATTGCAACGTTATTTTCACAGCATCTCTTCCTTCATATGTTCTTATATTTTTTTGTCTGTAACTGCAGGACTTTGTAGAGGTCTATTTTGTTCAGAGTGACTCTTTTGTCTGTTCTCATAGTAAGAGAACCATCATTAAATGCCATGGTCGTTAGCACATTGTAGGGCTGTCCCCCTGCTTTCCATCAGGGGTCTAAACTACTGCTCTTCTTACAGATGACAGGAAACCCCCTAGTTTTGTATGTAAAGGAAGATTATTTCCATTAGCACATGGTGTCTATGAAGAGAAGAGCCTGTCGTTTATGTTACAGGGACACTGAGACCTTTTAGAGAAGACACATGGATATATTTACTAAGATTTTATGCTGTGTTTGTGTCACAAAAGTGAGGTAAATCTTTTTTTTACCTATTTACATTTGCTGGCGTGCTCCAGGAAGTCTTCTTTCCAACTCTCGTTCAGAAACCACAAGTGCGCTGGTGAGACACCATACTTCATCCCACCACTAGAAATTGACTGGATCTTTGGACTCAGTGCAGAGTGTAGTTCTCAGATTCACTTAATCACAAATCAATCACATAAACCATAAACAAATCTAAACACCTTTGGCAACTCAAACACTAAATCAAACTGAATAAAGTTTCAAGGCTTTGTTACAATCCCAAAATCAATGTAATATATATTGTGCACAAAACTAAGTTATAAACATACATGAAAATCATAGGCTGACCAAAACGCCTAAAGAGATTTAACCTACTGAACATCAATACTGTTTAACACTCCAAAAGAATAACATAAATCAACGAAACTACAAAATGCATAATAATTTCCGCTCTCGAACTATGATGACATCAGTAAATCATCACATTTTAACTTTTATGTTCCTATTTCAGGGCTGGACCATCCCTATCACTAGCACAAATGTGGACTTGCATGTGTAGGAACGGGCTAACATATGTGGGCAAGAACAAAAAGAAAAGACAAAAATAATTTAGAAAATCATGTAACTAGGGTAACTCATTAAAAATATGCTGGTGTAATTATCTAAACTGGAAAAGAAATAAGAAACCACATTTAGTCATACCTTTCCTCATGGAACAGCAGATAGGAATGTTTTGTCAAGCAGACAGTTCATCTTCTCATGATGTCAGTAGAAAGCAGCATCAGGACAGCGCAGAACATGGGCTGCACATAGGACAAGTCAGCAGTTCAGAATTGGTTGGGCATATTAGTACTAAACGGCAAAACAAATAAGGCAATTAGAAAGTATGACTTTATCATTCAGAAGATAGCTAAGGGGTAGAGAGATTCAGAAGAAACAGAGAGCAGCACGCTGTCTGGGATCATCAGCACGTCATGACTGGCTCTAGCATAGTCAAGCAGGAGTAGACTGACTAAGGTGGTCATTTTGACACTTGCAGTAAAAACCATCTACCGCTGTGGTGACACCCTTCAAAATACTGTCACAGCGGCTACCATCCGTCTGCCATATTATGATCACTGCCAGACCTCCGCCACAAGAAGGGCAGAAATCCAGCAGTGATCATGCTTGCAGACAGTGGTAAGCTGGTGCTGCTACCGCCAGCACTGCCACTCCAGTAGAATGCCACCAGCCATATTATGACAATTCCTACGGCCTGGCGGTGTTCTGGTGGGACGCTGCTGGCAGTAGCAATGCCCCTTCCCTGCCAGATGACCACCTCGCCAGACAAGGTAAGTCGGGCGTTCGACAGAGGAGAAGGGTGGGAGTGTGGGGGTGTTATATGTGTGTGTCTAAGTGTGTGAGTGCGTGTGTGTTGTGTAGTTTGTGTGTTTGTATGCGTGTGAGTGAATGTGTGTAAGAATGGTGAAGTGAGTGTGTGTGTCTGCATGTCAGTGTGTTTGTGTAAGAATGTGTGTCAGTATGTCTGTAAGTATGCATGTATGAATGCGTGTATGGCAGTGTTAGTGAATGGGTGTATGTGTGGTATGTGTGAGTGTCTGTGTGCATGTATGCGGGGAGGGGGGATGTGGGGTGAGGGGCGCTGTGACTGGTGGGAATGTGGGGAGGGGGTGATGTGTGCATGTGTGGCTGTGGGGTCAGTTGTGTGGTGTGTGCTTGTCTGCAGGTGTGTGCATGTTTGGGGGTAGGGGGTGTTTGTGGATCGGAGGGGGTGTGTGTTGATCAGAGGGGGTGGGGGTGTGCGTGTTGATTGGAGGGGGGGTGTGCGTTGATTAGAGGGGTGGGGGGAGTTTGAATGGAGGGTGGTGGGGAGAGTTTGGGTGGAGGGGGCGTTTGGTGAGTGTTGGGGGTAGGGGAGCCACCTACTGGTGACAGGGAAGGATTTCCCTGTCACCGGTAGGGCTACAGCCATGGTTTTTGTGGCTTTCATAACGCCACAAAAACCATGGTGGTTGGCAGGCTCATAATGCCTCAGGCAGTACTGTGCCGGCCGCCGGGCTGGAGATTGGCATCACTGGTCCGGCAGCTGACACTGCCATGGCATATGAATGGAGAAGTGGTAGGTTGGCTGCAGCCACCCCGCCATTCTCATATTGTGGTGGTATGTACTGCCATACAACAAAAGTACACTGTTACATTAAAGAAGAGAAAAAGAGAGAAACTAGAGTGACCTGAAATATCAGGAGCAAGAACCCTCAAGCATCATAATAGATGACTGGCATCATCATTGGGTAATGCTCCTCGCCAGGCCGGCAGTGCAACGCCTGACGGGCTCCCCACAGGGAGGAGCACTGAACCGTAGTGTTCTGATAGTTACAGGTGAATACTAACTATCTAGGAAGGTAAGTGCTACCATTCAAGCACCTGAACCCAGCGGAGAGAACAAAAGGCTAAGGATAAAATTGGTAAAACAGCCCTACATATATCATCATTTTAATCAATAGTCGGGGATGAATCCAAGATTAAAAACAAGGGAAAGTAATATAATGAGTGTCAATGCTCCATTACTTTCGATGAGCAATAAACTCGGAGGAAAAACCCTCTAGGAATCCTCCTTAAACAGGGTCAACATGTTTCGCGTCGTGTGGTCCCCACGGATCCAATGACGCTTCATCAGGACCAAAATGTTAATGCGCTCTTCTCCAATTAAACAAAATTAATAATCACAAAGTCGTTCACTTACATTGTGGAATAATAGATTAAGTCACAGTCAGGTCGCCCTAGAAAACATAATTAGAAACAAAGCACCAAATTGTGCCCAAACGTGGTCATAAATATAATCATGCAAACATTGTGCAATAAATCAAGAAAAAGGAAAAAATAGTAAAAATAGGAAAAATTATGATGACAGTAAGGGAGGCTTACCACCCCCAAGTCGGGAAACAGGCTCCTTGGTAAGCATGTCCCCAAGACTCGGCTATCAGCTAGACATAGTAAGTATGTATCATTAACAAATGTGGACATCAGTAGTCTGGTGTGAGGGTATTGAACAATGTTCTCATTGACTGTGACTTAATCTATTATTCCACAATGTAAGTGAACGACTTTGTGATTATTATATACTTTATACATTATATTACATTCCCTTGTTTTTAATCTTGGATTCATCCCTGACTATTGATTAAAATGATGATATATGTAGGGCTGTTTTACCAATTTTATCCTTAGCCTTTTGTTCTCTCCGCTGGGTTCAGGTGCTTGAATGGTAGCACTTACCTTCCTAGATAGTTATTATTCACCTGTAACTATCAGAACACTACGGTTCAGTGCTCCTCCCTGTGGGGAGCCCGTCAGGCGTTGCACTGCCTACCTGGCGAGGAGCATTACCCAATGATGATGCCAGTCATCTATTATGATGCATGAGGGTTCTTGCTCCTGATATTTCAGGTCACTCTAGTTTCTCTCTTTTTCTCTTCTTTAATGGAACAGTGTACTTTTGTTGTATTGCATTATTATAGGGAGAGTGTACACTGGATCAATCAATCTCCCGGTCCCTCCCCCCTCTTACATTATAGGTATGTACTGCCAGCCTGTTGGCGGTACTACCGCCATATTAACACTGTCACCGCCGTAGTCATAATGACCTCCTAAACTTTCAAAAGTCTTACACTAATTAGAAAGGTCCATGGGCCTTTCGATTGGTCCTTCAGGTGGGTTCATCTTACGCACAAGATTCAAAATCCAATGGTATCCACTAACACCATCAATTTTGCAATCATTCTGGATTTTCTCAAGGAAAACATTTAGGTGGTCATTATGACATTGGCGGTAAATGCCGCTTACCGGTACGGTGAGGGCCGCCAACATACCGTCACGGAGATGAACATCCGTTCGCCATATTACCACACACACACGCACACACACACTAAACCGACAGAATACTGCCACAAACACAAATCCGCTAGACCAAAGGTCAGTGTTAAAGTGTTGGTACGAACACCCATACCATTGCGCCAACAAAACAACACCCACTACATTATGACCCACAAATCACCATGGCAGATATTCAACGCCGATAAACCATTGGCAGTACACACAGGGACGGTCCGAATGGCCATCCAAATACAAAACAACACAACATTGGCCAAAACTAAAATCACACACCTGACACTCAGACACACACCACACCCACCCACCCACAGCACTATAAAACACGCATCCACATTACACACAACCCTTTGCCAACACAAAAAGACTGCAATAGCTAGCCACGCAAATCTCAGAGACAACTACACACACATTACAATCACCCATACATCCGTCACACACCCCACATCCCACACCTCACCACAATGCCCTATGCACAACACACACCACACAACACCCATGTCCCCACTAAGGCACCCCCGTTTCACACATGAGGAGTTGTGGGTCATGGTGGAGGAAATAGTCAGGTTAGAGCCACAGCTCTTCGGAGCACAGGTACAGCAAATCTCCATTGCTAGGAAGATGGAGCTATGGCAGAGAATCGTGGACAGGGTGAACACCGTGGGACAGCATCCAAGAACAGGGGACGACATCAGGAAGAGGTGGAATGACCTACCGGGGAAGGTATGTTCTGTGGCCGCAAGGCACCAGCTCGCCATCCAGAGGACTGGCGGTGGACTCCCACCTCCTCCCTCACAGCTAAAAGCATGGGAGGACCAAGTCATGGCAATCCTGCATCCTGAGGGACTCATTGGAGTAGCTGAAGGACTGGACACTGGTGAGTCAATTTTTACAACTTAACACCCCCCATACCTGCATGCCATCTCACCCCCTCACCCTGACTCCCATCGCTCCATTCCATCCCAAGCAGTGCACCTACACATGTGACGAACCCCAATGCCCAGCCCTGTATGCCATACCAATGCATGTACAGCCCTCCCAGCCCTGCATGTACACCCATCACCAAAGCATGCACAGCATGGAGAACTAACAATCCCACAATACATCACCATACAAAAACAAAAGTGGCAGGGCAACAGCAGGGATGTACAATATGTCACTGACATGAAGCACAATACATCACTTACATCCCCACAGGTGCCCCAGCCAATCCCATTGGGGAGGAGGCGCTACGACTATCCAGTCCCCCAACAGAAGATGCCCCCAGTGATGACAGCAACTCTGGACTTCTGGATCTGGATGAACTACCTGGCCCATCAGGGACCACTGGTCAGTCGGCCACCCCAGCCCACTCCCAGTCCACCACAGATCCTCCCCCCTCAGTATCCAACACTGCAGCATTCACCCAACGTCCCCACACCACTGTCCCCAGGACACATCAATCAGCAGTGTGCCCACCTGTACAGGGACCCCAGTCCACACCTTACAGTCAAGACAATCAGGGCCCTGGGGTCAGTGGCAGTGGGCACACCGATCAGGGGACACAGGTACAGGGGGGACAGGGACACTCGGAGGACAGCTGTGCGCCAGGGGGAGGACAGGCCCAGGGAACCAACTCTTCAGGAGGCACTCACTAATGTCCTGGGGGCTTACCAACAATCCCAGGACAAGATGGGCCAGACACTTAACAACATGTAGGGGAACAAGTGGCTGCAGGAGGTACACCATCAGGAGATTAGAGAAGATTTGCAGGCCCTCAACACCACCATAGTCTCCATAGCAGGAGTGCTGGTTGATATGGCCAACATCATGAGGGAATGTACAGCACACAAGCAGGCCCCTTCCACTAGCCAGTCAACTGAACAGCCCACCACATCTGCTGCAGCTAGTGGACAGGAGGCCCTGCCACAGGACCCACAGGCCACCAGCATCCTATCACCTGCAGAAGGTGAATCAACGCACAAACGTTCCCTGCAACCCAGACACGTACCAGAGACACTTGCAAGACCAAGACCACAGCCAGAAAATAAGACCCTGCTGAATGTCCACCTTGTGTTCCACTCTGTCACCTTGTCCACTTTGAACTGCCAATGCTCCCCTTCCTACGGCCCCTTGGACACTGGACCAGTGCTACAAACAGACTGGACCAATATCCTGGACTTTCTTCTATCTTCACCCCATTTCATTGCACTATACCTTCTATTAATTGAACTACAATAAACACCCTTGAACACAACTTGAGTGATAGTGCTTTATGTGATGAAAATGGGCACTTATGATAGCAGTTACATCTCTTGCAATTGACATAAACTTTGGTATAGTATACAAATGATGAGCTGTAGCTGTCTGTAGTCATGACATCAGTGCACAGTAGTAATAACACCAATATCTGCAAATAGAGAAGGCATAGGTGATAGTCAGTTGAGATGCAAAGGGAATTCCTGCCATCCTGCTACAGCCACACTGAAAACATATATAATTAGAGAAATGGTCAGTTTCACTGTCTTACCTGTGTGTCTGCCGTATTACTGATGTTCTGTTGTCCACATCCTCATCCTCTGTCCACTGCTGCCACAGGGGCAATTCAAATCTTCTCTTGCATATAAGGCACAGTTTGTCTGAGGGCCAGGTTGTGCAACGTGCAGCATACTACAACTATCTGGCAGACCTTCTTACGGGAGTAGCACAGGGATCCACTTGTCAGATGGAGGCATCTGAACCTGGCCTTCAGGAGGCTGAAGGTACGTTCTGTGATTCCCCTGTACATCATTATACCAATTCTTAGCCCCTGTCCTGGCATTCCTCACAGGGGTCAGGAGCCGCAATAGGTTTGGGTAACTAGAGTCACCTGCAAGAATTGAGGGACAAGCAATAGCCTTACACAATGGTATGGGGGATGACTCCAGAAGGCATACACTGACATATCCTGGGTGGGGACTCAGGCTCACCTATCAGCCACACCCTGCACTTCTGTAATTGTACCAACACATTTGGGATGCTGCTATTCCTCAGGACAAAGGCATCATGGACCAACCCTGGATACTTGGCAGTGACGTGGGAGATGTACTCTTCTGATTCCTGAAACACCGGGTCATTGGGGTAGGGGGGGAACAAATGCCATATGTGTTCCATCACTCACCCCAATAATATTAGGAATATGTCCCATTGCATAGAATCCAGCCTTCGCAGTGACCAAATCTTCCACTTGGGGGAAAGCGATGTAGCTGCATATGTGTTTGACCAAGGCGGACAAAACCCTTGCCAGCACTATTGAGAACATTGGCAGTGACATTCCTGCTGCCAAGCCCACTGTCGCTTGAAAATAACCAGTTGCCAGGAAATGGAGTACTGAGAGAACTTGCACAAGAGGTGGGATCCCAGTGGGATAACGGATAGCTGATATCAGATCAGGCTTCAATTGAGTACACAGCTCTGTGATTGTGGCCCAGTAGGTCAGTATTATATGCCTCTCCTCCAGTGTAGCCAAGTCCACAAGGGGTCTGTACAAGGGGGCTTTCCTCCTCCTCCTATTCCTCCGTATTGGTAGGTATCTAAAGGACACAAGAGTGAGAAGGGTGTCACAAAATGAACAATGGAACCACTACCCCAGTGTAACTGGGCATGTATGTAATCAGACAATGTGAATGGCAATGTAGGCACAATTCATAGCAATGTAGCAGTTTCCAATTTCTGATTGTTGTCAACCGCCATGAAATGGTAACTTCCTGTCCTGTAAGTATGGACAGGTGGAAGTGATGTAACTCCGTGAGTCCTTGATCGTCATGGCGGAAGTGACTGCCATTTTCTATCTATAACGTCACTTGATTCCTGACTTTCCACAGGACAACACCTACTCTGTGTGTGCTGCGTTCACCTGTGTCTGGATCCTGCCCTGGCCCATGTGACTGGGGAAAGGGCCCTTGCCTTCACTTCAGAGGAGTTAGAGCGCCTGGTGGATGGGGTCTTACTCCTGTATGGATAGATGGATGGGCCTCCAGACCAACAGGTGAGTACAACATGGGGATGATGCATGCAACAAGGTGGGGTATGTCTGGTGGTAGTATACATGCAGTCGCCGGGTGATGTGTGTGCCAATGGAGATGGAAATGTAATTTGTGGGCCATATGTTTGTCCTCCTGTCTGCATTTCCTCTGCAGGTAGCACCTATCAGATGAAAGGATTGTGGCGTGCCATCGCCCAGGACATGCAGACCCTGGGGGTCTATAGCAGGTAGAGCACCCACTGCAGGAAAAGGTGGGAGGACCTGAGACGCTGGGCCCGGAAGACCGCGGAGGCTCAGCTGGGGATGGCCTCACAATGAGGGCGGGGGGCCCGTCAGAACCTGACCCGCCTGATGGCCCGCATACTGGTGGTGGCCTACCCAGAGCTGGATGGGCACTTGAAGGCAGCACAGCAGCCACAAGAGGGTGAGTACAGTGAGGAACCCTCACCTTCAGCAGAGGGCATGTAGGCCACCCACCAGAGACCATTGGGCAAGGAGCCAGAGCCAGTGGGCACATTCCCCACTTCAGAGACTGTGGCCTTACACTCCCCACCAGGGACAATGGGGGAAGGAGCCTCCTCCAGAACCAGTGGGCATGTTCCCTACTTCAGAGACTATGGCCTTACACTCCCCACCAGGGACAATTGGGCAAGGAGCCCACTCCAGAACCAATGGGCAGGTTCCCCACTTCAGAGACTGTGGCCTTACACTCTCCACCATGGACAATTGGGCACGGAGCCCCCTCCAGAACCAGTGGGCATGTTACGCACTTCAGAGACTGTGGCCTTACACTCCCCACCAGGGACAATTGGGCAAGGAGCCCCCTCCAGAACCAGTGGGCATGTTACTCACTTCAGAGACTGTGGCATTACACTCCCCACTAGGAACAATTGGGCAAGGAGCCCCCTCCAGAACCAGTGGCATGTTACCGACTTCAGCTGAGGTGCCCTCCCACCTCCTCCCCCCATTTCCAACATGATGCCCCTGCACAGTGGAATCCGACTAATGTCAGGAGTCAAGTTGGGCCTTGTGGCATGTGGGCCTTTTGTAGTTTGGACTGGCCATTGACCCTTTCTGAATACTGACGGATGCTTTTGTTTTCACATGGACAATATGGTAGCTGTTGACATCATATAACAATGTCACTTAAACCTCAATGTGGTCCTTGTTTTAATTATACGTGGGTCCTGTGACATTAGTTTTACTCTGCAGCTGGTTGTGTGTGTATAGTATGTGTGTGAATGGTATGTGTTGTGCGTGTGTGTGTCAATCTCCTTTTCCTCCTTCCCTCCCTTGTGTGCTGGGCAGCTGTACTCACCGTTGTCTTCTTCATCGGTGTTGGTGTTCCAGAAGGACCATGGCGTAGAAGAGCATCGGGAAGACTTGAAGTTCCAGTTCTATGGCAGCGACGGTCTCCTATGTGTCTCTGATGGTGAGTCTTTCGTTTTGTATGCAGTTTTTCTGCCAGGCTTTTGATAGCATTGGTACCACCGCGGAAATTGTGGTGGTTAGTTATGTAATATTATTGTGAGCGGTACCTTGTTTTCCGCCTGGCTGTTGATGGCTACCGCCGTGGTCAGTGGAGTTAATGCCCTGGCGGTTGGTGTGGTACAATGGCTGTCTATGGAAGGGATCACTGCCATGGTCATAATTTGGCGGTAATTACCACCAGCCTGTTGACGGTATTACTGCCACTTTAACAGTCATCGCCAATGTCATAATGAGGGCATAAGTTATTTCAATTAACTCACACAAAATTACATTTTCAAGTTGATTGTGACATTGGGATCCCTTCTCACGATACACAGGATGAAGTAAAAAATGTTCACATGAAAATTATACGTTTTCGGTTATGTTGGACAGCTAGAAAACATATTGTTACATAGTTAACATTGATACATGTTCCTCGTCTTTAATACAATATCACGTCAGCAACCTAGGAAACAATTCAAGTCAGAGGGAACAGAACAAGCAAGTAATTTTCCTCTACTGCTGCAAAATGAATCTTTCAGGCCTAGTCAAGCTAAGGAAGCTTACATACAAATTAATACAAGTAATATCTACAACCTATTGTGCACCTTACAATTGAAGTCACAAGTGCAAAGCAAATCATTTCACTGCAAGGATTATTCATGACATTTTAGAAGCAGTTTAAACGTGCATTTATTTTTCTGCACACATATAATTCATGGTAATTAAAATCCATTTAAATCAGCATAAGTATGATTAATTCATGTTAATTTAATATTCATAATATGCTTCATTCCTCCTGTTTCTCTTAAAGATAATACTTTTGATATTAATTCATGTCAGTAATTCACTCAAATATAAATGCACAATATATTCATGTTAAAATATGATGTCAAAATACAAATGTCCGCCAACATTGTCAACCATAATTCAAATGTGCACATTTTCACTTCCATGTTCATTTCTCTGTTAGGCTTTTAATTGTAGGTTTTTAGGTCCCCATACACTAACTTCTATGCTACTAATGTATTAGTAAAATTGATCTCTATCATTACGCCTTTAACAGTAAGCTATGCCTCCACAAAACAACATTTCTCATTTACAAGGAGACAAATCAAAATCCTGTAGTCTGATAACTCCTAGGTCTACAATAATTGTCAATTCTCTTCATAGTCTTGTAATATCTGCTTCTCATATTTTCATTTCAATTTTTTCCCTTAACTGTTTATTGTGCAGTTTTTTTTCTTTTCCAGAATTTGTAAGCCTTGTAAAATCCAGGTGCACAAATTATGCATACTGTCACAATCAATAAAGATTGCAGGATCATTCTCACAAATCCATTTCTTAAATCTCCAATCAAGATCCTACCTTTGAGAATCCTTCATGTAGTGTCCCCCCAACATTAGTCTGTTTCAGGCCATTTAAGCTGTTTTTCACACTTGTCTGATTAGAAAGGTATTTCCTTATCTGTTTACTGTTATCTTGTATGTATGTGCTGCAGCGTTGCAATTTTAAACCTTAACAGACTCCACCTTCCTTTGCTAAAAGGATGCCTAACGCAAGGCGATTCTGCAAAACCATAGAACTTAACGCGACCATTTCCATATCCAGTAAGAGCATTGCACCTGAAAAATCAGTTGGCATCTTATCTACAATTGTTGATAACTTCCTTATCTTTATGTCATTCAAGATCACACCCACTGATGGAATAAAAGCTCCCAAAATATCTCCAGTAAATTCTGAACTACTGGCTCCTCTTTTAAATCGTATTTCAGATATCTCAGTATCTGCTGGATTGTCAATGTTATCTGTTTTCAGAGAAAACAATCCCAAATAGCATGTGCCATACCAACCTTTTGGTAACTTGTAATACAAATTCTTTCCACAGATGCAATACACACCAGCCACTGTGGGGTATTGTATATTTAGCATAAAATCCCATACACTCTTAAACAAAAACGTATGTCTGCATTCATTAATTCCCACAAACTTATTGTCAGCTTGTGATTGCGTCCTATGTATACAAAGCTTTCCTACAGGTTGCCAATCTAAAGCTAAGCATCCCTGTGTATCAGGTGTGTTGTTAACTATTTTCTTCTTGGAAACTATACCCTTATCTATCTTTTATTTCATTGCTTTTCTTCTGTCATCAACTTGATTAATGAACTCATTTTCTACCTGTGTAAAAGACATATTAAATTATACTGGTGTGCATATGCCATGCCTAGGGTTAATGTAGGTTTAAAGAACCCACCTACTACTTCTATGTTTTTAGCCATTGCAATGCTGCTCAAATGCCCATTAATGGGAACAAAGTAAAAGACAAAATTGAAGTTAGAATAGAAATACTGAATGTACTCTTGATTGTAGAAACGTGTTAGTAATAAACTACAGCTAATGCCGTAAGTCAGTGGTAAGCTATGATAGGTACTCACCACAATGTATGTACCTGATTGTTCTGTGTGTACACAAATTACTTCACAAGAAGGACTCCCTTCTTGTACCGACAAAGGAATTTGTGTACACACAGAACAAGGACATTCTCTGCACTAGGGTTGCTGTGATTTGCATCTCTCCTTTCATCGAAACACTCATTCCTGCAATCAATAAGATGCGCGTAATCATAAATACTATAACTAAACCAATCCTCACATATTTACATTTACTGCGTTTACCCTGTCCTGGGTTTGTGACTTCTGTAGAATGAGAGAAGGAAGAAAAAGAAAAAGGAAAATTCAAAATAAAAACGAAGAACATTTTCCAAAAATCTTTTTGCACGTATTTACAACAGTTATTAATCTTCTAAAAACTTCATCAAATTTCAACTAACATTCTCAAAAATACTTCAAATTGTTTGTTTTCAATAGAAAACAGTCTGATAATCACTTATAGAGTGTAATGTCTTTGTTGATCAATTGGCAAGGTTATTTCAAAACTCAGCTCAAATGCAATTTCAAGTTCCAGAATGTTTAACTAAATTCCACGGTCAAAACAAAAGGCCATAAACTTGTTCTTCCATTTATTATGTGACAAGATATATCCATTCAGGTGAAGAGAATCTGCGGCTTGGCACTCTTTTCCTCTTTGTTCTCCTTACAGCACCATCATCCTCTTCACTTTGATTAGCCTCTTTAACTGCTTCTGTTACAGCTGGGAGTTTATCAGCAGCGAGTTCATGTGCGGCTGCAGGCCATTTATCTCCTTTCACAGTTCTCTTTTCAGGTGCAACTGGATTCACAATGTTTGCTGTTTCGGCAGGAGTTAGTCGACTTTGACTCTGCTCTTCTGCACTTTTTTCAGCATTCAGATTACTCGTACTTTCACCATTTTGCACAAATTCTGCTTCAGTCACTTCGTCATGCCTCACTGCTTGGTCAATCTGAACCCCTTCTTCATTTGCATTCGCTCTTGCAGGATCAGAGTCTGTGTTTTCAAGAGGACATGGAACTTTGCGTGTGTGCTTGCATGAATCCAGTTCAGAAGACCAGCACACTTCACAGCTGTTGTTGTCACCAAAATAACTTGATATGGTCCTTCCCACATTTGTTCTAGACAAGACTGCCTTACGTGTTTCTTTATGAAGATCCAATCTCCAGCATTTAAGCTGTGACACTGTTCTCGAGCCATTTGAACTGTTGCTGCTTCAACCTGATGAGACAAAGAGAGAACCACATCAGCCAGACCTTTGCAATAATCCAGCACTAAGTTATCTGTTTTGTACACAAGTGCATTTGGAGGTCCTGATGGTAACCTCACTGCACACCCTATAAAGATCTTGTGGGGTGACAGTCCTATCTTCTGTCAGGGGTGCTACATATGCTCATCAAGACAAGTGGCACTGTATCAGCCCATTTCAACGTTGTAGAGGCACAAACCTTTGCCAATCAAGCTTTCAGTGTTCCATTAATTTGTTCCACCAATCCAGATGCCTCTGGCCTAGACCTGCAGTGCAATTTTTGCTCAATGTTCAGTGCTGCAGACAACAACTTTATGATCTCATTATTAAAATAAGCTCCTCAATCTGATTCCAAAGACACCCGGAAACCAAATCTTGGTATTACTTCCATGACCAGCAGTTTAGCTGCAGTGAGACTGCCATTTCTACGTGTTCGATAGGCCCCTATCCAGTGGCACAACACACACATAACGACCAATACATACTTCAATCCATTGCAAGCAGGCATCTCAATGAGTTCAAGCTGCATTCTGTTAAATGGACCTCCCGATCTGCCTATGTGGCTCAAATTAACCACTGTGTGTCACCCTACATTCATATGTTGATATGTAACACATCTGTGACAAACCGCTTCTGCAATCAACCTAAATCTGGGGTTGTACCATGTCTGTTTGAATGTGCGAATCATTGCATACCTGCCGAGATTAACTTGATCTTGATGATATCTAGCCATTGAGGTCAACAAATAATCTGGCAACACAACTTTCCCTTCATGTGAAATCCAGACATCATCTTCCTCTCTTTGAACACAACCTACTAAATTCTAACCTCTGTGTTTTCCTCTGTTGCCTCTTCCTGCAACCTCTTGATTTCATCCAAGGTATGAACCACTTACAACAAGAAACTTTGATTTGTCTCATCAGTATCACTTCCACCACCTGACTCTCCCTTGAAGGTGACGCAATGAAGTGCACAATATCTGGCAATTTGGTCAAAGGAATTACCCAATGATACATAATCGTTTGACTTTTGAAGGGCTGTGCACGTCACAACCACAATTTTCTCTGCTAACTGCAAAGCATTTCACAAATAATGAATTCTCTCACCATTTTGAATAGGTGATCCTGATAAGATCATAAAACCTCTCTGGTGCCATAACTGCCTGAGGTCACAACAACACCAAATACATATTGTCTATCTGTGAATATTGTTACTTTGAACTGCTCAGATACACAGCATGCTCTTGTAAGAGCAACCAATTCAGCTACTTGGGCAGAAACGACTCCTTGAAGCCATGAAGCTTTGATTACTCCTGAGAGGGTGCAAACTGCATAAGCAGCTCTCAGAGTACCTTCATTGTCTCTTAAACAGAAGCCATCAATAAATACAACTGGATCATACTCCTCTAAAGGAGTGTCCTAAATATCTGGTCTGGGTTTGGTGCACAGTTCAGTGACATTGAGGCAGCCAGGTTCCATTTCATTAACTTCATTTGAATCATTAACATTAACAGGTAACAATGTAGCTGGGTTTAGCACAGAACATCTCTTGATTATTACATTAGCAGAATCAAGGATCAATAACTCATAACAGGTAAGAAGGGCACTGGTCAAATATTGGGTCTTAGTTCCTAATAAAAGAACCTCAACTGAATGTGGGACATAAACAGTGAAAGGATGTCCAATTACAATGCCTTTGCATTGACCTATGCGTACACTGGCAGCTGCCACTGCTTTTAAACAGCCGGGTAAAGCAGTAGCGACAGGATCCAATATGGGTGAAAAATATGCTACAGGTCTGTTCGTTCCTCCATGCAACTGTGTCAAAACAGAAAGAGGACAACCATTACGTTCATGACAAATCATTAAAATGCCTATAGTGTAATCAGGCGCTCCCAAAGCTGGAGCTCTACACAAACTCTCTCTCAATTCAGTGAAAGTTTTCATACATTCTTCACTAAAGGGCACTGGGTCTGTAACTTCTTTGTGCGTTAACTTCTGCAGTAGTTTGGAAATTACTGAAAAATGTGGGATCCATTGGGCACTGTAGCTTGCCATGCCCAAAAACATTCTGACATCTCTCTGTGTAACTGGGTGATTAATCTGCATAATAGCTACAACTCTCTTTTGGGACACTTTCCTTGCACCCGTCTCAATTTGATGACCCAAATATTTTACCTCCTTCTTGCAATACAGTATTAGAATTTAGTAGGGGAAACGTATATCCATTTATATTAATTTTCACCCAAACAATTCAATAATGCTATGGCATCTTGTCTACAAGCTTCTCGCCTATTGGACGCAAGCATCAAATCCTCAATATATAGCACTAAAGCAGACTGAAATGTCATGTTCAAAGACTCTTAATTCTTCTTCAAAATCTGATTAAAAATGAAGGGTGATTCTGAAAACCCCTGAGCAGTGCTGCACCATGAATACACATGGTTGCCGAATCTGAGTGAGAAAAGGAACTGACTATCCTTATGTAAAGGCAACAAAAAGAATGCCTGTGACAAGTGAATAACTGAAAACCATTCTGCTTCACATGGACTTTGGACAGGATTACTCCTGGGTTTGGTACTACGAATCAATATGATACCAAATTTTGTTCACCTTTCTCAAATCCTGAACTATGCTGTACTTCACACTTGGCTTTTGCAATCTCACAATTGGAGTGTTACATGGGCTACCCATCACTTCTTTTAGAACGTCAAATTCTGCAATTACTGGAGTAATTCATTCAATTACTTCTGGAGTCATGTTATACTGTGGCGTTCTGGGAAAGACTGTATTTGGTTTGACAGTCACTTTGACTGACTTATCTCCTTATATAAGTCCAATCTCCTTTCCAGAAAGATCCCAAACTCTCAGTGTATCTTGTAATTCATCAGGCAATACTTTAACTGTCATGACAGCAACCAATGAAATTAGTGGATACATCTCATTATCACTATTTGTTTGAATTGCTATCCCTTCATGAGTACACGTGATGGAGCATTTTAATTTGCATAGTGAGTCTCTTCCTAACAGACTCACAGGACTCGAATCTCAGACTACAAATTGGTGAAAATTCTCAAATGTTCCTATTTTGACAGGAATACGCTCTGTAATGGGGTTTACCAAATTCTGATCTGCTACTCTTTCTACCTGAACTGTCCTTCCTGAGATGGGCACATTAGGAACTTCAATAGATCTGACAGTGGAATGAGTTACTCCAGTGTCAACCAGAAATGAAATATTGTGACCCATACCACTCGCATTCACATAAGGACCAGACTGATCTACCTCCAGTGAGGCAGCCAACTGCACATTCTTCTTCTTCTGAACTTTCACTCATATATTCTTTACTTATTTCTTCATCACTGAAATCTATCAATGGGTATTGTGTGATTAACTGATTTACACTTGCATATGCTCTTTGGTTTACGTTCTGCTGAGTAACCATTACCTGTTGCTGTACCATCAAAGCTTGAGGAATCTGCATTTGCTGAGGGGCTTGAATTTGCTGTTGGGACAATTGTACTTGTGGTTGGAAACTTGCATTTGGACTGCTCCCATAGGAACATTAATAACTGGATTTTTGGGGCAATTGAATTCTGATTTTGAAATTGACTGTTGTCAATCATCTGTGCAACACCACCACCTTGCATCAAATTATTTACATCATTATAGGGATGCTCCAGTTTCCAATGTGGGACGTTGGTGCACGCATGACAAGGAAGCACTTTCTTTATGATTTAAACATCAGCCAAATTAACATTCGGGTCTACTAGATTACCACAAACTCTACCTCTGAATTGAGGCACAATATTTGCCTTGCTGCTGTGCTCCCTGCATTCCTGCTATGGTCACCATTCCTTGCGATCTCTGCATACCTGCTGCTTTGACAGACTTGGTGCCAGAATTAAGAAGCTCCTAGTGCCACCTTGTGACACATTAGCGTCATTCTTTTTAGGCTAATGCAGTGTTAGGTTGGCAAAAACGCTGCTCCATATTTTCAAAGTAACGCAATGTGTACATTGCACCACTTTGAAACCCTTGCGCCACTTTATGCCTGTGTCAGGCATATTGTATCCAATGGGGGTTTTCCAGCGTTGGGAGGCCCTGAAAAATGGAACAATGGAATCTATGAGATTTCACTGCACCATTTTTTGCATCATTTTTAACAGCTGCCTAAGGCAGGTGTTAAAATGACGTTCCCATTATTTTCAATGGTCCTCCTTTCAATTTGCAGGATTAGCATCAACATTTTTCATGCTAGTTTCCTAACGTGCATCATGGTGCACCGTATTATAAATACGATGCACACATTGTTGCGTTAGGGGGGCGCAATGGAGTAAAAGAAAAGTGGCGCATCAGTACATGATGCACCACTTTTCATAAATATGCCCCTTGATTTTCATTGCCTTTTCTCTTAGCCTTTTCTGCTTCAACTAAATTTCATCACTACATTATTTTGCGTAATGCAATACTTCATCAATCGGTTTTCCCTGTCAGCAAATCAAATGATCATGTTGCTAATTTCAGGCTTCAATCCTTGCACAAATCCGAACACAAAATGAGTCATGTCTCTAAGTTAAATAATCTATGTACCACTGGATTGTTTGAATGCTTGCAACAATCTCTCTTAATAAGCATGAAAAGACTCCTTTGTCTCTTGAGCTGTCCTGTCAATTTTTTGCCAATCAATATCTTTTGGGGAAACTCTAGTTTTCAAAAACTCAATCAATTTGTAATAGGTTTTCATCACCTCTTCAGACAGTGCACCTGTTACTGCATCCCTTGGCGCCTCACTCTTTGGCCAATCAACACTCCGCTTACACTCAACCCACAAATTTACTGGAACCACAAGCTCAAATAAAGTGTTCAACTCTTCCCACAGGTACTATGCAAGCTTGACAAACATCTCTGCTGGTATCATTCCACAGTTTTTTCCCTCAACTTTCGGGATTTGTTCGTAAATGACTGTATGTCACTTCTGCTCCATGGGACATGAACAAATTTCCCTCCTGGATTTTTTCTCATTGGCATCACGTTTACTTGCTCCTTTGCCTGCTGTACATCATTGAAAGATGCATTCGGCTTTTTTTCTTCTGATCTCTTTTCTTTGCCCATCTGCCTTTCCATTTATCTAATGCTTCCCATGTTTAAATGCTCTGAACTAATTCTTTAGTTTGAGTTTTCATTCCAGGTGATGTCATGTTAGCAGTCCCTCTGAATCAAATTCTAATCTCTTCTTTAGCTGTTTGGATTCTTTCATCTTAATTTCATATTTCTCTGCTGATTTAGTTAATTTCTCAAAATCTTTACTGCTCGAAGAGAAACATCCTTGCGCTTAAAGCAAAATTTGTTTTCACTGTAAGAGGCTGATCTATCCAATTCAAGTGTTCCCTCAATCATTTTTTTCAATTCCAATTTTAGTCTAGCCATATTACATGCCTTTTCTCCCTCTGGGATGTTTTTCAAACCTGACCCTTCATTTAGGTTGTCTAACCATTCAGTCAATTGTTGTGCTGATAACGTTTGTAAACTGATGTTATTACCTCAAAATAGGGCCTGTGGATGAATACAGAAAGCTCTCATAGCTTGATCCTGAGCTAATACAGAAAGACCAGTAGAGTATGGTGGGCCTGTCACATCAATCAGTGGACCTACTCTATCATATGTCTGACTAAGACCAAAATAACTCATAGGGGTCATGGCTGGCACCGTACTGTTCAGTTTCTCCATTTCTGCTTTATTTACAAAAGGTGAATTCATTCCTGATACTGGATTTGGAATCTATGTATCACTCTCATTATTACCCTGGGCATACAATGGGACAACCGGACCTATTGTTACAGGAACTGTCAATGCATCTAGTCCTGATAAATTCATTTGACTTGGCAGAAACATTAATCCTTTACCTTGGCCAGTCAATACTGTACCAAAGGACTGATTTGACTGATTTGGGGCAACATTCTGTGGTGTCATTACTTGGGAATACAAAGGCATTGTCTATCTCTGATTCATGATTTGTGCAGGTGTCTGTACAATGGGCGTTGACTCAAACTGAGTCATTTCTGAATTCCGAATAAGCTGTGGCATAACTGGAACCATGACATTCTGGGCTTTATTAACATTTGGAACTGTCAGATAAATCACTGGCACCTGTGCAACATAGGCACTAGGTGCATATGGAGCCATCCGAACCTGGCTTTGTGCTACTGGGGCTATGGCATTATTCAGGACTACATTCTGGTTTACTCATGCAACTGCATTATATAGTGATCCACTGAATCACTTTCGGTGTCCGCTACCTTTCTATTTTCACCTAACTTCTGTTCTGGATCTTATTCAGATTTCTTTTTGGCTTTAAGTTTAATACTTCTATCACCTTCCTGTGTAATTGCTGGGAATAACTTCACTGCATGTAATGTATCCGCTCTCCACATTCTCTGCTCCTCATCCCATCTAGCTTCTGCTAATGTCTTTTCTGCTTTCTTCATTCCCCATATGAATTTCTGAACCTCTTTTTGTCTCGCAACTAATTCCCAAATGGCAAGTACTTCAAATTGTGCAGGTCTAGGAAGAGGCTTTCACTAATTCAACACCCTCCTCAAATTCTCTAATACTCTTAATTTCAAAGTTCCAAAAGTTTCATACCAAGGAAAAGCTAAGTTACCTTCCTTCTCAGTTATTTTACACCATTAATTTACCCAAAGACATACTGAAACTACTCTTTCCTCAATTAGCTCAAATGCTGAAGTACCCTCAGGTGGAGTAGGCTCACCCTATCTAACTAGAACAAAAACATCTCGCCTCAGCACACTCTTTACAGCTTTGATAAACTTCATTTTTACACAAATTTAACTCAGAAACACAAATTCTACAAAACCAGGAAGTAATTTTCAATCCCACAATTATTTTCACAAGCTGTTCTCAACCTATAGCAGCTCAGTTTTATCCACCAAACTGTGTGCAGCTTTTCTCACCAACCGACCTATCCCAGCGCAGGCCAAATGACGTCACACTAATGTGAGAAGGTAGCCTCTTTCTAGCCTTGTTACCCCCACTTTTGGCCTGTTTGTGAGTGTATGTCAGGGTGTTTGTCACTGTTTTCACTGTCTCACTGGGATCCTGATAGCAAGGCCTCAGTGCTCATAGTGAAAACACTAAGGGCCTGATTACAACTTTGGAGGACGGTGTTAAACCGTCCCAAAAGTGGTGGATATACCACCTACTGTATTACGAGTTCCATAGGATATAATGGACTCGTAATACGGTAGGTGGTATATCCTCCACTTTTGGGACGGTTTAACACCGTCCTCCAAAGTTGTAATCAGGCCCTATGTTTTCAGTATGGTTGTTATGTGTCACTGGGATCCTGCTGGTCAGGACCCCAGTGCTCATAGGTTTGTGGCCTATATGTATGTGTCACTGGGACCCTGTCACACAGGGCCCCAGTGCTCATAGGTGTGCATGTGTATGTTCCCTGTGTGGTGCCTAACTGTCTCACTGAGGCTCTGCTAACCAGAACCTCAGTGGTTATGCTCTCTCATTACTTTTAAATTGTCACTAACAGGCTAGTGACCAATTTTTACCAATTTACATTGGCTTACTGGAACACCCTTATAATTCCCTAGTATATGGTACTGAGGTACCCAGGGTATTGGGGTTCCAGGAGATCCCTATGGGGTGCAGCATTTCTTTTGCCACCCATAGGGAGCTCTGACAATTCTTACACAGGCCTGCCACTGCAGCCTGAGTGAAATAACGTCCACGTTATTTCACAGCCATTTTACACTGCACTTAAGTAACTTATAAGTCACCTATATGTCTAACCTTTACCTGGTAAAGGTTAGGTGCAAAGTTACTTAGTGTGAGGGCACCCTGGCACTAGCCAAGGTGCCCCCACATTGTTCAGAGCCAATTCACTGAACTTTGTGAGTGCGGGGACACCATTACACGCGTGCACTACATATAGGTCACTACCTATATGTAGCTTCACCATGGTAACTCCGAATATGGCCATGTAACATGTCTATGATCATGGAATTGACCCCTCTATGCCATCCTGGCATTGTTGGTACAATTCCATGATCCCAGTGGTCTGTAGCACAGACCCTGGTACTGCCAGACTGCCCTTCCTGGGGTTTCACTGCAGCTGCTGCTGCTGCCAACCCCTCAGACAGGCAGCTGCCCTCCTGGGGTCCAGCCAGGCCTGGCCCAGGATGGCACAACAAAGAACTTCCTCTGAGAGAGGGTGTCACACCCTCTCCCTTTGGAAAATGGTGTGAAGGCAGGGGAGGAGTAGCCTCCCCCAGCCTCTGGAAATGCTTTGTTGGGCACAGATGTGCCCAATTCTGCATAAGCCAGTCTACACCGGTTCAGGGACCCCTTAGCCCCTGCTCTGGCGCGAAACTGGACAAAGGAAAGGGGAGTGACCACTCCCCTGACCTGCACCTCCCCTGGGAGGTGTCCAGAGCTCCTCCAGTGTGCTCCAGACCTCTGCCATCTTGGAAACAGAGGTGCTGCTGGCACACTGGACTGCTCTGAGTGGCCAGTGCCACCAGGTGACGTCAGAGACTCCTGCTGATAGGCTCCTTCAGGTGTTAGTAGCCTATCCTCTCTCCTAGGTAGCCAAACCCTCTTTTCTGGCTATTTAGGGTCTCTGTCTCTGGGGAAACTTTAGATAACGAATGCATGAGCTCAGCCGAGTTCCTCTGCATCTCCCTCTTCACCTTCTGATAAGGAATCGACCGCTGACCGCGCTGTAAGCCTGCAAACCTGCAACATAGTAGCAAAGACGACTACTGCAACTCTGTAACGCTGATCCTGCCGCCTTCTCGACTGTTTTCCTGCTTGTGCATGCTGTGGGGGTAGTCTGCCTCCTCTCTGCACCAGAAGCTCCGAAGAAATCTCCCGTGGGTCGACGGAATCTTCCCCCTGCAACCGCAGGCACCAAAAAGCTGCATTACCGGTCCCTTGGGTCTCCTCTCAGCACGACGAGCGAGGTCCCTCGAATCCAGCGACACCGTCCAAGTGACCCCCACAGTCCAGTGACTCTTCAGCCCAAGTTTGGTGGAGGTAAGTCCTTGCCTCACCTCGCTGGGCTGCATTGCTGGGAACTGCGACTTTGCAAGCTACTCCGGCCCCTGTGCACTTCCGGCGGAAATCCTTCGTGCACAGCCAAGCCTGGGTCCACGGAACTCTAACCTGCATTGCACGACTTTCTAAGTTGGTCTCCGGCGACGTGGGACTCCTTTGTGCAACTTCGGCGAGCACCGTTTCACGCATCCTCGTAGTGCCTGTTTCTGGCACTTCTCCGGGTGCTACCTGCTTCAGTGAGGGCTCCTTGTCTTGCTCGACATCCCCTCTCTCTGCAGGTCCAATTTGCGACCTCCTGGTCCCTCCTGGGCCCCAGCAGCGTCCAAAAACGCCAAACGCACGATTTGCATGTAGCAAGGCTTTTTGGCGTCCATCCGGCGCGAAAACACTTCTGCACGACTCTCCAAGGTGTGGGGGATCCATCCTCCAAAGGGGAAGTCTCTAGCCCTTGTCGTTCCTGCAGTATTTACAGTTCTTCAGCCTAGTAAGAGCTTCTTTGCACCAACCGCTGGCATTTCTTGGGCATCTGCCCATCTCCGAGTTGCTTGTGACTTTTGGACTTGGTCCCCTTGTTCCACAGGTACCCTCAGTCAGGAATCCATCGTTGTTGCATTGCTGATTTGTGTTTTCCTTGCATTTTCCCTCTAACACGACTATTTTGTCCTTAGGGGAACTTTAGTGCACTTTGCACTCACTTTTTAGGGTCTTGGGGAGGGTTATTTTGCTAACTCTCACTATTTTCTAATAGTCCCAGCGACCCTCTACAAGGTCACATAGGTTTGGGGTCCATTCGTGGTTCGCATTCCACTTCTGGAGTATATGGTTTGTGTTGCCCCTATCCCTATGTTTCCCCATTGCATCCTATTGTAACTATACATTGTTTGCACTGTTTTCTAAGACTATACTGCATATTTTTGCTATTGTGTATATATATCTTGTGTATATTTCCTATCCTCTCACTGAGGGTACACTCTAAGATACTTTGGCATATTGTCATAAAAATAAAGTACCTTTATTTTTAGTATAACTGTGTATTGTGTTTTCTTATGATATTGTGCATATGACACTAAGTGGTACTGTAGTAGCTTCACACGTCTCCTAGTTCAGCCTAAGCTGCTCTGCTAAGCTACCATTATCTATCAGCCTAAGCTGCTAGACACCCTATACACTAATAAGGGATAACTGGGCCTGGTGCAAGGTGCAAGTACCCCTTGGTACTCACTACAAACCAGTCCAGCCTCCTACATTGGTTGTGCAGTGGTGGGATAAGTGCTTGAGACTGCTTACCACTCTTGTCATTGTACTTTTCATAAGAGAAAAATATACAAAACAAGGTCAGTGTATATACACATAGCCAAAAAGTTTTGCATTTCCTCTTTTCACTCTTTTCTAAGTGCTGAAAAGTACTTCTAAAACTTTCAAAAAAGTTCTTAAAAGTTTAAAAAGTTTTTTCTGTCTTTCCAAAAAGTTCTGAAAACTTTTTTCTCTTTTTCTATCACTTCAACTCTCTCAAAAAAATGTCTGGCACAGGAAAAAATGTTGAACTGTCCAAACTTGCATATGATCACCTTAGCTGGAAAGGAGCAAGGAGTCTCTGCATAGAGAGAGGTTTGAGTGTAGGGAAGAATCCTTCCTTAGAACTGTTAATTAATATGCTTAGAGTACAGGATAAGGCCATAAGTGCCCAATCTGTAGAAAAAGTAGCTAATGGTTCTCAATCTGATCCAGGGACTCCCCCAGGAAAAGGTTCAGGAAAGAAACTTCTCAGCCTGCCCATTACTAGACAGTCTAGCATAGTTGGTACAGAGGTTGAATCACACCATACTGATGATGTGATCTCACATTATGCTGGTAGCCAAGCTGTTAGGGTGCCCTCTGTAAGGGACAGGTCTCCTTCTGTTCATTCCCATCATACCTCTGTATCTAGAAATGTCCCTCCCACCCACCCTGATGACAGATTGTTAGAAAGGGAGCTCAATAGATTGAGAGTGGAACAAACCAGACTGAAGCTCAAGAAGCAACAGCTGGATTTGGATAGACAGTCTTTATAAATAGAGAGGGAAAGACAGAAGTTGGGTTTAGATACCCATGGTGGCAGCAGCAGTATTCCCCATAGTCATCCTGCAAAAGAGCATGATTCCAGGAATCTGCACAAGATAGTTCCCCCTTATAAGGAGGGGGATGACATTAACAAGTGGTTTGCTGCACTTGAGAGGGCCTGTGTTGTACAGGATGTCCCTCAAAGGCAGTGGGCTGCTATCCTATGGCTATCATTTAGTGGAAAAGGTAGGGATAGGCTCCTTACTGTGAAAGAAAATGATGCCAATAATTTTAAAGTTCTTAAGAATGCACTCCTGGATGGTTATGGCTTAACCACTGAACAGTACAGGATAAAGTTCAGAGAGACCAAAAAGGAGTCTTCACAAGACTGGGTTGATTTCATTGACCATTCAGTGAAGGCCTTGGAGGGGTGGTTACATGGCAGTAAAGTTACTGATTATGAAAGCCTGTATAACACAATCCTGAGAGAGCATATACTTAATAATTGTGTGTCTGATTTGTTGCACCAGTACCTGGTAGACTCTGATCTGACCTCTCCCCAAGAATTGGGAAAGAAGGCAGACAAATGGGTCAGAACAAGGGTGAACAGAAAAGTTCATACAGGGGGTGACAAAGATGGCAATAAGAAGAAAGATGGTGAAAAATCTCAAGATAAGCATGGGGATAAGGGTAAAACCAAAGATCCCACTTCAAATCTTAAACACTCTTCAGAGGGTGGGGATAAAACAAATTCTTCCTCTTCTTCCCAACCTGCACACATTAAAAAGCCTTGGTGCTTTGTGTGTAAAAACAGAGGCCATAGGCCAGGGGATAAGTCCTGTCCAGGTAAACCCCCTGAGCCTACCACCACTAATACATCAAGCTCTAGTGCCCCTAGCAGTAGTGGTACTAGTGGTGGGACTGCTGGCAACAGTCAAGCAAAGGGTGTAGTTGGGTTCACTTATGGGTCCATAGTGGAAACTGATGTAATCAGTCCCAAGACAGTTTCTGTCACACCTAGTGGCATTGGCCTTGCCACACTGGCTGCTTGTCCCCTTACAATGGATAAGTACAGGCAGACAGTTTCAATAAATGGTGTTGAGGCCTTGGCCTACAGGGACACAGGTGCCAGTTTCACTTTGGTGACTGAAAACCTAGTGCCTCCTGAACAACACATCATTGGACAACAGTATAAGATTATTGATGTCCATAACTCCACTAAGTTTCTTCCCTTAGCTATAATTCAGTTTAGTTGGGGAGGAGTTACTGGCCCTAAGCAGGTGGTGGTATCACCTAGCTTACCTGTAGACTGTCTCTTAGGTAATGACCTAGAGGCCTCCGGTTGGGCTGATGTAGAGTTTTATGCCCATGCAGCCATGCTGGGCATCCCTGAGGAATTGTTCCCTCTCATTTCAAGTGAAATGAAAAAGCAAAGGAGAGAAGGCCTGAAAACTCAGGATCCCTCTCCATCAACAGGTAAAAAGGGTATCACAGTATCCCCTAACCACCCTACCATTCAGGATACCATTCCTGTGGTGGGAGAAACCTCTCCTGGGGTGGCACCTGTTCCAAGGGAATCATCAGCTGGCAAAGCTGGACTCCCTGAGGTGGAAGTACCTCTCTGTGGGATAACTAACATTGGTGAGAAAAACAGCACCATTTTAGTTAACATGGAGCATCCCTCCAACCCTCCCAGAGAAACTTTAGTGCAGAAACCCTGCACTACCTCACAACACTTAGGACAGCATCCCTGCCCTAGTGTGGAGCTCATAGGACAGCATCCCTGCCCTGCTCCAACTCAAGAGAAACAGCATCCCTGTTCTCTCTTCCAGCCAGATGGACAAAGTTTTTGCCCAGCTATGGCTTTATTGAGACAGCATCCCTGCCTGGCATTTCCATCACTACAAATAGGTTCAGTGGACAATTCCCACTGCTCTAAACTAAAACTTACTGATAGAAACTCTGAAAATACATCTTCACATTGTTGTTTAGCTAAAAAACTTCAAACAGGGTGGTTTACATCCCCACAGGGAAGTAACCATATAGTGGATGATAAAGGGAGTAACCAGTCTATTGCAGAGCTACTCTCTACTTATCACCACTTAGACAATAAAGTCTCAACTGGCCAAAGTTAGCCTTATTGTCCTTCGTTTGGGGGGGGGTTGTGTGAGAAGGTAGCCTCTTTCTAGCCTTGTTACCCCCACTTTTGGCCTGTTTGTGAGTGTATGTCAGGGTGTTTGTCACTGTTTTCACTGTCTCACTGGGATCCTGATAGCAAGGCCTCAGTGCTCATAGTGAAAACACTATGTTTTCAGTATGGTTGTTATGTGTCACTGGGATCCTGCTGGTCAGGACCCCAGTGCTCATAGGTTTGTGGCCTATATGTATGTGTCACTGGGACCCTGTCACACAGGGCCCCAGTGCTCATAGGTGTGCATGTGTATGTTCCCTGTGTGGTGCCTAACTGTCTCACTGAGGCTCTGCTAACCAGAACCTCAGTGGTTATGCTCTCTCATTACTTTTAAATTGTCACTAACAGGCTAGTGACCAATTTTTACCAATTTACATTGGCTTACTGGAACACCCTTATAATTCCCTAGTATATGGTACTGAGGTACCCAGGGTATTGGGGTTCCAGGAGATCCCTATGGGCTGCAGCATTTCTTTTGCCACCCATAGGGAGCTCTGACAATTCTTACACAGGCCTGCCACTGCAGCCTGAGTGAAATAACGTCCACGTTATTTCACAGCCATTTTACACTGCACTTAAGTAACTTATAAGTCACCTATATGTCTAATCTTTACCTGGTAATGGTTAGATGCAAAGTTACTTAGTGTGAGGGCACCCTGGCACTAGCCAAGGTGCCCCCACATTGTTCAGAGCCAATTCACTGAACTTTGTGAGTGCGGGGACACCATTACACGCGTGCACTACATATAGGTCACTACCTATATGTAGCTTCACCATGGTAACTCCGAATATGGCCATGTAACATGTCTATGATCATGGAATTGCCCCCTCTATGCCATCCTGGCATTGTTGGTACAATTCCATGATCCCAGTGGTCTGTAGCACAGAACCTGGTACTGCCAGTCTGCCCTTCCTGGGGTTTCACTGCAGCTGCTGCTGCTGCCAACCCCTCAGACAGGCAGCTGCCCTCCTGGGGTCCAGCCAGGCCTGGCCCAGGATGGCAGAACAAAGAACTTCCTCTGAGAGAGGGTGTGACACCCTCTCCCTTTGGAAAATGGTGTGAAGGCAGGGGAGGAGTAGCCTCCCCCAGCCTCTGGAAATGCTTTGTTGGGCACAGATGTGCCCAATTCTTCATAAGCCAGTCTACACCGGTTCAGGGACCCCTTAGCCCCTGCTCTGGCGCGAAACTGGACAAAGGAAAGGGGAGTGACCACTCCCCTGACATGCACCTCCCCTGGGAGGTGTCCAGAGCTCCTCCAGTGTGCTCCAGACCTCTGCCATCTTGGAAACAGAGGTGCTGCTGGCACACTGGACTGCTCTGAGTGGCCAGTGCCACCAGGTGACGTCAGAGACTCCTGCTGATAGGCTCCTTCAGGTGTTAGTAGCCTATCCTCTCTCCTAGGTAGCCAAACCCTCTTTTCTGGCTATTTAGGGTCTCTGTCTCTGGGGAAACTTTAGATAACGAATGCATGAGCTCAGCCGAGTTCCTCTGCATCTCCCTCTTCACCTTCTGATAAGGAATCGACCGCTGACCGCGCTGTAAGCCTGCAAACCTGCAACATAGTAGCAAAGACGACTACTGCAACTCTGTAACGCTGATCCTGCCGCCTTCTCGACTGTTTTCCTGCTTGTGCATGCTGTGGGGGTAGTCTGCCTCCTCTCTGCACCAGAAGCTCGGAAGAAATCTCCCGTGGGTCGACGGAATCTTCCCCCTGCAACCGCAGGCACCAAAAAGCTGCATTACCGGTCCCTTGGGTCTCCTCTCAGCACGACGAGCGAGGTCCCTCGAATCCAGCGACACCGTCCAAGTGACCCCCACAGTCCAGTGACTCTTCAGCCCAAGTTTGGTGGAGGTAAGTCCTTGCCTCACCTCGCTGGGCTGCATTGCTGGGAACCGCGACTTTGCAAGCTACTCCGGCCCCTGTGCACTTCCGGCGGAAATCCTTCGTGCACAGCCAAGCCTGGGTCCACGGCACCCTAACCTGCATTGCACGACTTTCTAAGTTGGTCTCCGGCGACGTGGGACTCCTTTGTGCAACTTCGGCGAGCACCGTTTCACGCATCCTCGTAGTGCCTGTTTCTGGCACTTCTCCGGGTGCTACCTGCTTCAGTGAGGGATCCTTGTCTTGCTCGACGTCCCCTCTCTCTGCAGGTCCAATTTGCGACCTCCTGGTCCCTCCTGGGCCCCAGCAGCGTCCAAAAACGCCAAACGCACGATTTGCGTGTATCAAGGCTTGTTGGCGTCCATCCGGCGGGAAAACACTTCTGCACGACTCTCCAAGGCGTGGGGGATCCATCCTCCAAAGGGGAAGTCTCTAGCCCTTGTCGTTCCTGCAGTATTCACAGTTCTTCAGCCTAGTAAGAGCTTCTTTGCACCAACCGCTGGCATTTCTTGGGCATCTGCCCATCTCCGAGTTGCTTGTGACTTTTGGACTTGGTCCCCTTGTTCCACAGGTACCCTCAGTCAGGAATCCATCGTTGTTGCATTGCTGATTTGTGTTTTCCTTGCATTTTCCCTCTAACACGACTATTTTGTCCTTAGGGGAACTTTAGTGCACTTTGCACTCACTTTTTAGGGTCTTGGGGAGGGTTATTTTGCTAACTCTCACTATTTTCTAGTAGTCCCAGCGACCCTCTACAAGGTCACATAGGTTTGGGGTCCATTCGTGGTTCGCATTCCACTTCTGGAGTATATGGTTTGTGTTGCCCCTATCCCTATGTTTCCCCATTGCATCCTATTGTAACTATACATTGTTTGCACTGTTTTCTAAGACTATACTGCATATTTTTGCTATTGTGTATATATATCTTGTGTATATTTCCTATCCTCTCACTGAGGGTACACTCTAAGATACTTTGGCATATTGTCATAAAAATAAAGTACCTTTATTTTTAGTATAACTGTGTATTGTGTTTTCTTATGATATTGTGCATATGACACTAAGTGGTACTGTAGTAGCTTCACACGTCTCCTAGTTCAGCCTAAGCTGCTCTGCTAAGCTACCATTATCTATCAGCCTAAGCTGCTAGACACCCTATACACTAATAAGGGATAACTGGGCCTGGTGCAAGGTGCAAGTACCCCTTGGTACTCACTACAAACCAGTCCAGCCTCCTACAACTAACTTCACTTAACTCTTGCAAATTACTTCAGATCCGCCTCATCACCTCCCACACATACACTCTAAATGCAAGTATTGCGAGCATAAAAACCAAATCTGTCTGCTCTCTACGTGTAGGGTTCAAACACTTCGAAAGCTGTACAAAACGTTCGACTGTGGCTTTTCGCACACACAGCTACTCTCCTGACTATGGCTTTTTCACAAACATAAGTGAGATTTGACCCACAAATCTCACTCCGGTGGATATGGATTCTCCTTGTGCACTCAGGATTCACCTAATACCAACCAACAACTCACCCACTCAAAGGAAATCTACTGGCATTGTCGACGGCGCTCAATCGACCAACACCTCACTGCAGAGTTTCTCCATACACTTGAACAATACTATGGAGTCTGAGGCCTCTCAGGACTGGTAAACAACAACAACCACATGGGTAATTTTTAGCACAAAGCACAACATTCACTTGGAATATGCTAACTTCCCACTCTCTTACTTGAGAACACAAACTCCAGACTCATTTACTTGGAGTACGCAAACTCCCTACACACTTAGGCCTGTATTTAAACTTTTTTAGCGCCGCGTTTGCACCACTATTTGACGCAAAAGCGGTGCAAACTTGCATAATAGTATTGTATTTTGTAAGTTTGCGATGTTTTTGCGTCAAAAATCGGCGTAAATGCAGCGCTAACAAGTATAAATATGGGCCTTAATACGCTACACTTCACTGCAGTTCAGCCATAAGCATTGCAAGCGCAAACCCTATTCAAAACACATACCGTACCCTTGTAACACAATGCTGGAATTTCATCAACTCCTACACTATACAGAGGACAACTGACAATGTGGGCAAATTCTGACTATCCTTCTCATAAGACAAAACCATAACTCTGTTACCAAAAACTGCTGGTGCGCTTGTGGAAGCCTTCTTCTCGCCTCGGGATCAGGAACCACAAGCACGCTGGTGCAACACCATATCTTATTCCACCACTAGAAGTCGACTGGATCTTTGGACTCAGTGAAGCATGTAGTAGTCAGATTTATTCAATAACAAATCAATCACATAAACCATAAACAATTCTAAACACTTTTGACAACTCAAACACTGAAACAAGCTCCAAACTGAAAGAAGTTTCAAAGCTTTATTACAATCCCAAAATCGATGAAAAGTATATGGTGTGCAAAACTGAGTTATAAACATAAATGAAAACCATAGGCTGACCAAAAACGCCTAAGGAGAGTTAGCCTACTAAATATCAATACTGTTTAACACTCCAAAAGAATAACATAAATTAACAAAACTACAATATGCAAATTAATTTTAGCTTTTGAAGCAGATGATGGTGGCATCAGTAAATTATCAAATTGCCATAGCTATCACTAACACAAATTTGGACTTGCATGTGTGGGAATGGGCTAACGCATGCAGGCAAGAACAAAAAGAAATGACAAAAATATTTTAGAAAATCATCTAAATAGGGTAGCTCACTAAAAAACATGCTGGTGCAGTCATAGTTATACATCTCCTCATGGAACAGCAGACAGGAAAGTTTCATCAAGCATACTATTAATCTTCCAATGACGTCAGTAGACACCAGCATCAGGACAGTGCAGAACATGGGCTGCACAGGCCAAGTCAGTAGTTCAGAATTGGTTGGCATATTGGTACTAAACAGCAAAAGCAAATAGGACAATTAGAAAATATGAGTTTATTCTTCAGAAGATAGCTAGGGGTAGAGGAATTCAGAAAAAGCAGAGAGAAGCACCCCTTCTTGGATCATCAGCACATCATTACTGGCTCTAGCATAGTCAAAGCAGGAGTATACTGGCTAAATTTTCAAAAGTCTCACACTAATTAGAATTAGAAATGTCCATGGGCCTTTTGATTGCTCTTTCAGGTGGGCTCATCTTTTGCACAAGATTCAGCATCCAATGGTAGCCGCTGACACCATCAAGTTTGCAACTATTCCGGATTTTCTCAGAGAAAATATTTAGGCCCTCATTGCGATGCTGGCGGTGGGTGATAAAGTGGCGGTAATACCGCCAACATGCTGGTGGTAAGTACCGCTAAATTATGACCATGGCGGTGATATCTCCTATAGACAGCCAATATACCAAACCAACTGCCAGGGGGAAACAACAGCCACCACGGCAGTAGCCACCTACAGCCAGGCAAGTTCCACCCACCATATTAAGACTCTGCAAACCGCCATCAAAAGCCTGGCGGAAACAGAGCACACCATTGGAGACACAGGGAAGAACCACGCCACCATGGAACTCGAACTGCAAGTATTCCCAATGATCTTCTACGTCATGCTCCGCCCGGACCTCCAATGCCGATGAATGCCGATGAAGACGACGATGATGAGTACAGCCGCCTAGCACACAAGGGAGGGTGGGAGGGAAAAGAGAGTGACACACACACGTACAACACACATCCCACACCCACAGACCACACACACCACACACACAACCAGCTGCAATACAAAAACAATTTGACCCCTAAAATCGGCAGAATAATGCAAGGACAAGAGGAATTGACGAAAGTGATTGTAATCATTTCAACATCAAAACTAATAATCCGATTTGGCCATGAAACAGTTATGTACACTTGTATACAAAAGGGACACTGTTCAGTCCAAAGTTCAAAGGGCCCACATGGACATAGGGCACAGTCCAAGGGCCACATCAAAATCTTAGCACATCCGCATAGAACACTGCAGGGGCATCAGTTTGCAAATAGGCAGGCACCTCAGGGGGAAGGGGGGAGGTGGGACACCCCAGCCGGATGCAGGAACAAGCCCACTGGTTCTGGCAGGGGCAACATGCCCATTGCTTTGTCCTGGGGAGTGCAAGGCCACAGTCTCTCAAGTGGGTGACTTGCCCACTGGATCTGGATGGGACAATATACCCATTGCTTTGTCCTGGGGAGTGCTAGGCCACAGTCTCTCAAGTAGATGACTTGACCACTGGTTCTGGAGGGTGCAACATGCCCATTGCTCTGTCCTGGGGAGTGCAAGGACACAGTCTCTAAAGTGGGTGACTTGCTCACTGGTTCTGGAGGGGGCAACATGCCCTGTGCTTTATATTAGGGAGTGCAAGGCCACAGTCTCTTAAGTGGGTGTTTTGCCCACTGGCTGTGGTGGGGCAACATGCCCTGTGCTTTGTCCTGGGGAATGCAAGGGCACGGTCTCTCAAGTGGGTGAATTGCCCACTGGTTCTGGAGGGGGCAGCCTGCACAGTAGCCCCTGGAGGGTGGATTATATGGTGTCCGCTGATGGTGATGGCTGCATGCTGGTGGTGGTTGGGGGAGGCTCCTGGGCAGACCCTGCACTCTGTGATGGCAGCACATCCACGGCTGGCTGTGGGGGCCCTGTGACAGCTGCTGGTGGTGGCGGTTTTTGCCTGACAGCTTCCGCTGGCATAGAGTGCCTCTTGCCCTCCTGGTCAGGGGTTGGGGATCCATTACCCTTCCTGGTAGGGGTGGATGGGCTCTTCCCCTCTCTGCCTAGTGGTGCAGGCTCCTTCCCTTTCTTCCCAGCGGGTGCAGTCTCCTCCCCCTCCCAGCAGGCTCCTCCCCTTCTTAACAGCTGGTGCAGGCTCCTTCCCCCTTTCTCACAGCTGGTGACAGACTCTTCCCTTTCATCCTAGGTTGTGCTGTCTCCTTCCCCTTCAGTGTTGTAATTCTGGTATCCCTACCACCATGAGTAGGTGGTGCTACCACTGTCCCCATGAACTGTTTGGCTGAGGTGCTGGGCTGTGTCCTTGCAACCCTGCCCATGTGTGCAGGACGGGGGGAGCGGCAGGGAAGAGGTCAATCTGGGAAAGGAAAAGCTTTTTAGCGATGTTGAGGTGGGAGGAGGGAGGAGTAATGACAGTGGAGGATGAATGAGTGGTTGTTGGAGGTGTATGTCTGCTGGATTTGGGTGCAAGTGCATGGTCTGTATGCTGTTGTGAGGTGGATGGCTCTTGGGTGTCTGAGTGCTTGCGTTTGTGCCCTTTAGGATGAGGTGTGTGTTCTGCTTGGTGTGGTGATGATGTTGGTAGTGGATATTGATGTAGTGCATGCAGGTGGGAGTGTGGACGTAACTGGGTGGGAGGTGGTGGAGGAGGAGGAGGAGGAAGAGAGAGTGGAGGCAGTGGAGGCAGTGGATGTTGTTGTGTCTGCAAATGAATGGTGTTTGTGTGAGTGCCTGTGGGATGAAGTGTGGTGCTTGTGCCACTCTTTGGTTGTCTTGTGTGCATGCTCATCTGTATGTGTGCTTGGAATGAGTTGGGGTTAGGGAGAATGGGACTGGGAAGTGAAAGTTGGAGGGGGGACGGTAGAAACAGGGACAATGGCTGCCATCAGGAAGGAGGACAGAGCCTGGAACGATCTCTGTTGGGCCACCAATGCACCATGAATGCCTTCTAGGAATGCATTGTATTGTTGCATCTGGGATGCCAGCCCCTGGATGGCTTTCACAATGGTAGATTGCCTCACAGAGATGGATCGCAGGAGGTCAATAGCCTCCTCACTCAGGGTAGCAGGGCTCACTGAGGCAGGGCCTGAGGTGCCTGGGGCGAAGGAGATGTCCACCATCCTGGATGAGTGGGCAAGGGCAACTCGCTGAGGGGCTACTGGGAGGGCGGTGCTGGTACAGGGGGTGGTGGCTGTACCTGCAGCTGGGGTGGTCACAGAGGTGTCCACCACCACCACGGAGCTCCCATCGGAGGAGGTATCTGAGTCTGTGTTGTCCCCTCCATTCTCAGCAGTGGTGCTCCTCTCGCCCTCCATCCCACTGGTTCCCTCGGCCTCCATGGTCCTGTGGGATGCAGCTCCCCCTGTCGCCGGTGCCTCTGCTCCTCCGCCAGATTATGCTAATGCACATGAAGGCAGGATGACAAAACAAGAAAGGGGGGAGAGAGACAAAGGATACACTGGGTCAATGACTGAACCAACACCACCGTTGGTGTACACAGCACCCTCACACACAGGAAACAGGCCTACGCACTATGCATTGCACTACCAGTGAAATGGCTAGTCACCAAGGCATGAGGAGGGGCACACACCGCCAACTGCAGCACACCTGGAGTCCCACGCAGCCCTGCCCAGAAGTGAATACTAACAAGCTATGTAAGCAGTATTCTCCATTCAAACCCTTAGTCTCCAGAGGACCTACACTGCAATGTCTGGCCTGGCCTAGGGGCACCCACTGACACACAACCACTAACCGGATACCTCCCCACTAGGCGTAAGTTGTAATGATAGCCACTGTACTCACCCTCTTGTGGCTGCTGAGATGCCATCAAGCACCCATCCAGCTCAGGGTAGGCCACTGGCAATATGCAGGCCATCAGGGGGGTCAGGGTCCGACAGGCACCCCTTCCTCATTGGGAGGCCATCCCCAGCTGGGCTTCCGCAGTCTTTCATGCCCAGTGTATCAGGTCCTCCCACCATTTCCGACAATGGGTGCTCCGCCTCCATAAACCACCAGGGTCCGCATGTCCTTGGCAATGGCACGCCATAATCCCTTCCTTTGATGGGCGCTGAGCTGCAGAGGTAATATGGACAGGAGAACTCCATTAAACAAACAGTCCAGCCTGTCACACACGTGGCCCACCACACCCGATCCCATCACCATTGGCACACACATAGGTCAGCTCACAACATGTACACCGCCAACAGACAATCTCCCCACCCCCACCCACTCTTCACACACAGCTCCATGCCTTCATGCCACATGCATCGTGCCCATAGTGTACTCACTTGTTGGTCTGGAGGCCCATACAACAGTCCGTACTGGGGTAGGACCCCCTCCACCAGTCACTCCAACTCCTCTGAAGTGAAGGCATGGGCACTTTCCTCGGTCACACGGGCCATGGTAGGTTCCAGCCACAGGTCACAGCAGCACATGCAGTGTAGGTCCTCTTCTGTGGAAGGTCAGGAAACAAGTGAGGAATGTGAAATAAGATGGCAGTCCGCGGTGGTGTATACTGTCACCGCTGGAGTAGATCCCCATTGGCCACTGTACCCCACAGGGCCCAATATTATCTAATGAGGAATTGCATGGCTGTTCATGACCGCCTACCGCCACGGCACCCAAAGTCGGCGGCATTACCTTACTTCCACCTGTCCTCCCACACAGGACAGGGGGTCGCCATTTCAGGCCTATTGATTATTGCTGCATCACAGGAGAAATAGGCACATACTTTTAAATTACACTGTCCCAAAACATGATTGCACGATGTGGACTGCTGTTGTGGTATAGTTGTTCAAATTGTGACAGCCTACCCACTCTTGTATCCCTTAGATATCTACCACTGCGGATGAATAGGAGATGGAGACATAGCCCCTGTACACACCCATGGTGGACTTGGCTACACAGGAGGACAGGCGCATTATCCTCACCTATAGACTGGACAGGACCACAATCACAAAGCTGTGTGCCCAGTTGGAGCCTGACCTGATATCAGCTATCCATCATCCGACTGGGATCCCCTCTCTTGTGCAGGTTCTATCAGTGCTCCTTTTCCTAGCAACTGGTTCTTTCCAAGTGACAGTGGGCTTGGCAGCAGGAACGTCACAACCAATGATCTCAATAGTGCTGGCAAGAGTCTTGTGTGCCCTGATAAAACACATTTGCAGCTACATTACTTTTCCCCAGGTGGAGGATTTGGCCTCTGTGAAGGCTGGGATTTATGCAATGGGAGATATCCCCAATATAAAAGGGGTGATTGACGGAAAACATATTGCGTTTGTCCCGCCTCAGCAAAATGAACATGTGTTCAGGAATCGTAAGAGTTTCCACTCCATGAATGTGCAAATGGTGTGCCTGTCGGACCAGTATGTCTCCCACGTCAATGCTAAGTATCCTGAGTCAGGCGGTGGATGATGTCTTTGTCCTAAGGATTAGCAGCATCCCAAATGTGATGTCCCAACTACAAAGGCACAGGGTGTGGCTAATAGGTGAGCCTTGGTTCCCACCCAGTATATGTTGCTGTATGTCTCTGCTGTTGGCCATATAGGAAAGTGTGTGGCTTAATGTTGTCCCTCTATATTTGCAGGTGACTCTGGTTACCCAAACCTATCTTGGCTGCCGATCCCTGTGAGGAATGCCAGAATAAGGGCAAAATAATGTTATAATGAGGCACATGGGTGAACCAGAAGGATCATTGAGTGGACCTTTGGCCTTCTGAAGGCCAGGTTCAGGTGCCTCCATCTGACTGTGCTACTCACCCAAGAAGGTCTGCCAGATGGTAGTGGCATGCTGCATGTTGCACAACCTGGCCCTGTACCTTTTCTGCAGCAGAAGGAGACTGGAGATGCCACTGTGGCAGCAGTGAACCCTGAGGACAGTGAGGATGAGGAGGCAGAGGATGAGGATGTGGACAACAGAACATTGGTGATACGTCAGTACTTTTAATGACACACAGGTGAGACAGTGCAACTTCACATTTCTATGACTATTGGTGTATTCTGTGTGGCATTGGCATGCTGGCATCATACACTTTTTTCCCCTACTTACTGTTACCTATTTTACAGATGTTGGTGATATGACAGCATTGTCCTGATGTGATCACAACAGCCAGCAACAGGTCATTAATTCCATGTTCATATTATTTATAGTTCATTTACAATGGTTGTAGCTGTTTCAAACAATACAAATTTGCAAAACAAGAAATACTAGTATCCAAGTGTGTTTATTGTTGTGCTAAAATATAGATGGGAAAATGCAATGGAATGGTCTAATGATGGAGGAAAGTCCAGGGTATTGTTCCAGTCTATTTGTAGCACAGGTGTATTGTCCATGGGGACTTGGGAAGGGGAGCAATGACAGTTCAAGGTGGACAAGGTGACTGAGTGGGACACAAGGGGTACAGTCAGGAGAGTCTCATTTCCTGGCTGTGGTCTTGACAGGTGTCTCTGGTTTCTGTCTGGTTCGCAGGTAACGTTTGGGGGTGGTTCACTTTCTGCAGGGGGAAGGGTGCTGGTGGCCTGTTGGTCCTGTGGCGGGGCCTCCTGGCCACTAGCGGCAGTGTAAGTGGAGGGCTGTTCAGATGACTGGCTAGTGGCAAGGGCCAGCTGTTGCCTCCCTCATGATGTTGGCCATATCTGCCAGCACCCCTGCTATGGAGATCAGGGTGGTGTGGATGGCCTGCAAGTCCTCCCTTATCCGCTAATACTGTCCCACCTGCAGGCGCCTGTTCTCCTGCACGTTGTCTAGGATCTGGCCCATTGTGTCCTGGGAATGTTGGTAGGCCCCCAGGATCTCGGAGAGTGACTCCTAGAGAGTCGTTTCCCTGCTCCTGTCCTCCCCCTGCCACTTAGCAGTCCTCTCAGTTTCCCTGTTGGGCTGAACGGTGTGCCCACTGCCACTGACCCCAGGTCCCTGATTGTCTTGTGGGTGGGGCGTGGCCTGGGATCCTTTTAAGAGTGGGCACACTGCTGATTGATGTGTCCATGGGTACGCTGGGTGGGTGCTGTCTTGTTGGTTCCTGATGGGGGAGGCTCTGTGGTGGTCTGTGAGTGGGCTTTGGTGACCAGCTGTCCAGTGGTCCGTGATAGGCCAGGTAGGTCGTCCAGATCCTGAAGTCCAGAGTTACTGTCATCACTGTGGGTTTGTTCTGTTGGGTGACTGGATAGTGGTGGTACCTCCCCTCCAGTGACATTGGCTGGGGTACCTGTGGGGATGTACATGATGTATGATGCTTCAAGTGTATGACATTTGTACTTCTGTTACTTCCCCTCTATGGTTGTTGTTACCCTGCCAGCTTTTGCTTGTGTTTGGTGTATTGTGGGATTGTTAGTCTCCCTATGCTGTGCATGCTTTAGTGATGAGTGTCCATGCAGGGCTGGGAGGGGTGTCCATGCATTGGTACAGCATGCAGGGCGTGGCATTGGGATTAGTAAGATGTGTTGGTGGAGTGTGTGGGATGTGATGGAGTGATGGGAGTGAGGGTGAGGGTGTGTGATGGCATTTGGCTATGGGGAGGTGATAATTGTTAAAAGTTGACTTACCAGTGTCCAGTCCTCCGCCAACTCTGGCGAGTCCCTCAAGATGCAGTATTGCCAGTACCTGCTCCTCCCATGCTGTGAGTTGTGGGTTAGGAGGTGGGGGTCCACCGCCAGTCCTCTGTATAGCGAGCTGGTGTCTTGCTGCTATGGAACGTACCTTCCCCCGTAAGTCATTCCAACTCTTCCTGATGTCATCCCTTGTTCTTGGGTGCTGTCCCACGGCGTTGACCCTGCCCACGATTCTCCCCCATAGCTCCATCTTCCTTGCTATTGATATCTGCTGCACTGTGCTCCAAAGAGCTGTGGCTCTACCCTGACGATTTCCGCCACCATGACCCTTAACTCATCCTCAGTGAAATGGGGGTGCCTTTATGGTGCCATGGTTGTTGTGTGTTGTGTGTTGGTGAGGGTCTGTTGGGTAATGTGGTGGGGTATGTGATGGGTAGTGTGTGAGGGGTGTATGGGTGTATGTGGTGTGTGTGTCTAGTGGTCTCTGTGCTCTTCTTCTCAGTCTCCTGGTGGCAATTTTTGTTGATAAAGGGTTGTGGGTAATGTGGGTGTGTGTTTTATAGTTGTGTGGGTGTGGCGTGTGTATGGTTGTCAGGTGTGAGTTTTTGGAATAGGCCAATGTGGTGTTGTTTTGCATGTGGGTGTCCATTGTGAGCGCGGCGGTATGCACTGCCAATGGTTTACCGCTGTTGAATGTCCGCCATGGGGATTCGTGGGTCATAATGTGATGGGTGTTGTTCTGTTGTGGGTTTTGGGACCGCCAGTTTATCACTGACCTTTGGGCTGGCCGATTTGTGTCTATGGCTGTATTCTGTCGGATTGGTATGTGTGTGTCATAATATGGTGAACAAATATTTGCCAGCGCAGCAATAAGTTGGCGGCCGTCAGCGCAGCGGTAAGCGGGATTTACCACCAATGTCATAATGAGGGCCGGAGTCATTTCAATTAATTCACACAGTTCTGCTAAATTATTACTTTTTCTAGTTGATTGTTACATTGGGATCCTTTCACATTGTACGCATGATGAACTACAAATTTCTCACATTAAAATTATAAGTTTCCTGTCATGTTTGACAGCTAGAACAAATATTGTTACATAGTTAACATTGAAACAAGTTCCTCGTCTTTAATACAATATCACGTCAGCAACCTAGGAAACAATTCAGGTCAGAGGGAACAAAATAAGCAAGTAATTTTCCTCTACTGCTGCAAAATTAATCTTTTAAAATTAATCTTTCTCTTAGATTTCCTAACGGGGGAACATCCCTTTTGAATACATTGTGCCTGGCATTGTGCTACTTTGTAAATATGGCGCAGCGTTTTTGCCCAGCTAACGCCACATTAGTGTACAAAAAATGATGCTAATGTGTTGTTAGGATGGCGCTAGGGGCTCCTAAACCAGCCCCTAATATTCATAAATAATTTTGAATTCAAAGCGTTTATCTTTAGTGAGCTTAATATCACCATAACTTTTTGAATAATGCATCTACAAATACTTTTCTGACAATGTGCTTTTGTTTCTTTATGGAGAAAATATGACAGTATATAGGGTCCTATTTCTTGACAATGATTGAGTAGAATACATCAGTATCATAATTAACTCTCTTGATTTTTGGTGCGTCCTGACAATGCTAGCAATATGGTAAGTAATAATGAAGAATAATACTGCAACACTTGAAAGTCTGTGTTTATACAATACTTTTTCAAATTTAAATATATTATCTTCCTTATACATATAGTCCCTTTCTATGTAATCCTGTATCTATATATGTATTACTTTATCCTACTGTTGTATAGCTTTTTTAGCCATATTTTAGACACGCTATTTTAGCAAACTAGGCCTGCCGTTGTGCACTTTAGCCCAGCTACATTTTATTCAGCATTTCTTTATTTTTCTAGCATTAGCCACATTTGCAGTGTTGTTTTACTTTCTCTATCTATTTGTTCCTTCACCTAGGAAAGCATCACGTTCTTAGCATTGCACTTTGTGCTTTCCTCAAGCTACAGTCAGAAAGAGGTGGCAGGCAAAATGGGTATGCTGTGTCTCTATTATTCACAGAACCATACATCTCCAGAGACCCTTTCTTAGAATATCAACTGTCTTATTATAAAAAAACATTATAAAAACAAGTCTTTGTCCCATACAGGTTAGACAGAGATTCCAGACAGATGACTATGACTGCCAGCTGGTTCCCGATTCCCTCCGCTACAGCTGCTTGCTTAGACTACCCAATCCCTTGCCTATATGAGGACGGTGTCTCTTTAGACTACAGGCTTCCTTGCCCAGGTATGGGGGATCATGTCTTCCCAGGGGGGAAACCTGAAGTGCGGATTAGGGCTTATTATGCTGTGCTCTAATATAGCTTGGGTAGAAAAGGTATATATTACTCCTAGTGACAGCATGGTTGGACTGTTTTTGTGTTTCACCCTTGTTGTCACCTTTTTGCTCTTAGTGTGTTTTATCATCCTAGTTATTGCAATACATGCCATTTTATCTAAGGTGCAGTTACTTCAATAAACCCTTATTGAACTATATTCTGCCTCTGTTGTCTTTGCCTGTGTAAGACTAATGTAACTGAGAGAAAGGGATGAGATATGATTGACCACACTTCCCCAGAGGAGTCTTTCTAGTCATTCACCCAGTTGCCACAATCATGCCTGTACTTGGATAGAGATGAGGCGCTGCTAGTTAGCCAAAAAACCCAGATTAGGCCGACAGGCGTCACATGGCGTGTAATTGTACTTAGTATCCCACAGGTCAGGTCATTCTGCCGCCTAAATCCAGTAGCCTCATTAGAATAATGAGAACATATGTGACACTACTATACAAGGGGAAAAATAATAATAATAATAATAATTACTCCCTCAAATCCACTAGTCTGTGTCACCCTATACCTCTTTAAATCTATCCTCTAGATCCACTCTCTGACTCACCCCAAACCTCATTATACTACTATGATCTCTAAATAACCCTTCCTAGAGTCTTCCCTCGTCTATCCCTCCTGGCTCACTCCCAACCTCAGTCTACTTCTATGATCTCCCAAACAACTCTACTAAATTCTCTTCATGTACCTCTCCTTTGACTCATCCCACACCTGATTTTACTACTATGATCTCCCTCATCCCTTTTTAGAGGCCCTTCTGTACTCCATCTCTCCTTTACTCATCCCAAACCTCATCTTACTACTATGATCTCCTAACTAACACTTTCTGGATTCTTTCCTCTTCTATCCCATTATTCCATTAAATCCAAATAACAGACTCAGATGTCCAGCGCTCAAAATAAAATTAACTCATTTTCCCCAAATTAATAGAAATACTATACTCATATTTCCCTTTACTAATCCACCACTAATCTTTTTGGGTTCCGGAGTAGGTTGCTACTCGTCAAAAAGTGGTTTGATGCCTTGTCAGGGGTAAAAATCGCTATATAAACACAATTACAATTTTTGTGTTGGATCTAGTACAGATGCTGAATTGATATTAATGTAGTTAAAACAAGTTTAATATGATGTGCAGAAGTGTGCTTATGAATGTAATTTAATTGTGCAACATTTTCGTAAAATCACCATATTAACACTGAGGTTGTTTTAATGCTGCTCATTTCACTCCTGTTATTTTCCCTTCCATCTCATTCTCCTGCGTACCTTCTCTCCTCAGGCTCCTTAGAGTAAAGACAAGCTGATGTGATAATAATTTCCCTAATGTGCATGTATTGTTAATTTGTGGTCTGATTTTGATGTTGGCGGATATCCTCTCTGCCGTATTGCAATCCCCATAGCATACAATGGGATTGTAATACAGCGGATGGGATATCCATCATATTTGTGATGGAGTATTTTCCTCTGACAACATCTAAATCAGGCCCCTAGTTTTTATTGTTCCTAACTGTTGCAAGTACTCAAGATCTTTCTGCTGTTTGGTTGCTGGGCTTAGCATTATGTCAATGGGGTATAGTTCATTGTTTCGAAATTTGTCTAATAATTGAAACTCCTATGATAAAGTGACATCAAAAATGCTAGAAAATGGGATAGTGCTAACATATAATTTTATTAACATGGATTTCTCTGATCTGTCAAAAGAAATGATGCATGGGATCATGATATCCTGAATTTGTAGCTTAGCTAATTTTCTATGCAAGAATTGTATAGAACAGTGATTCAAAAATCACACCAAGAAGTATGGGGTTCACTCATTCATAGAGGAGTGCTCACAGGTGACCCTGTGAGTCCTTGTTCTCACGAAGGTGTCCCAATTTTTGTTTTTAACCACAACAAACAGCCACCATTATTAAAATTGTAACTTTACATAGGTGACTGGTTAGGTGTTTTTATTTATCCCCTAGGTTAGCTAGATCCCACATCTTTCCAGACCAGAATAAATTTACGCACTCCCTCCTGTTCTTTTCACAGTGAGGTCAAGTCCGCCCAGGGGGCACTGTCCTACCTGGGTGGGACTAGGTGGACAAATGATGAAGCATGACACTATATAGTGTGTGAGACCACCTAGTCCGTAAAGGAAATTCCCCCACCTCTTTCCAATTCTCCACAGCATCTCATCATCCGCATTCTCCTAGTAAGGACTAAGAGCAGCAGGGGGTCTAAGTGTATTTCTCCTGTGAGCACTCCTCTATATATGAGTGAACCCCGTACTTCTTGGTGTGATTTTTGGTTATGTACAAAGGGAGATAAGTACGGCCGTGTTCCTCCCAGTTATCCTTCTCTCCTTTACTCTCTCCATGTGTTAAGATAGAACAGTCATTCCCCACCTTTTGACTTCTGTGGACCCCCACTTTATCACTACTGGAACCCAGGGACCCCCACTGAGTTATTATTGGAATCCGGGGACCCCCCCACTGAGTCATTGCTGAAAGCTAGGGACATAGGCCCTCATTCTGACCTTGGCGGGCGGCGGAGGCCGCCCGCCAAAGTCCCGCCGTCAGGTTACCGTTCCGCGGTCGAAAGACCGCGGCGGTAATTCTGACTTTCCCGCTGGGCTGGCGGGCGGTCGCCTTCAGACCGCCAGCCAGCCCAGCGGGAAAGAGGCTTCCACGAGGAAGCCGGCTCGGAATCGAGCCGGCGGAGTGGAAGCTGTGCGACGGGTGCAGTTGCACCCGTCGCGTATTTCACTGTCTGCGCAGCAGACAGTGAAATACTTGTAGGGGCCCTCTTACGGGGGCCCCTGCAATGCCCATGCCAGTGGCATGGGCACTGCAGGGGCCCCCAGGGGCCCCGCGACCCCCCCTACCGCCATCCGGATCTCGGCGGTCCGACCGCCGGGATCTGGATGGCGGTAGGGTGGGTCGGAATCCCCGCGGCGGTGCAGCAAGCTGCGCCGCCGCGGAGGATTCAATGGGGCCGCGGTACACTGGCGGGACCCCGCCAGTGGTGCCGGTCCGACCGCGGCTTTACCGCCGCGGTCGGAATCCCCATTGGAGCACCGCCGGCCTGTCGGCGGTGCTCCCGCGGTCCTCCGCCCTGGCGGTCAAAGACCGCCAGGGTCAGAATGACCACCATAATCTTTTAATATTATTTAATTTTCTGAACATTTGTGGACCCCCCTTAGGAGGCTTCGCAGACCCCCAGGAGTCCCCCGACCACAGTTTAGGAACCACTGGTATAGAACAACCGATTCATTCTGGGGTGAGAGATTTTTAGGATGACTTAAGTGTTCTACTAGGCATTCTATCCATTTATTTTGATGAGTTTAGACAGTTTGGACCTCATTACGAGGTTGGTGTTCTTAGGACGGCCAGCCTCACGGTGACAGTTGGACCTCCACACTCCATGCAGTCCGACTGCCACATTACGACCCTGACGGTCGGACCCCCAGGGGTCCGCCGTCTCCACACAGAACATGGTTCCCACTGGGCTGACAGTGGTCAGAGTCGTGCTCAGCCACAGCGGTCGTGAGTTCAGCGTAGCCACACTGATCACAAGTCCAGTTTTTGCCAGCCTTTTCATGGCGGGGACCCTGCTATAAAAAGGCTGGTGGAAACCCAGTGCTGGGGGCCATAGGGAGGCCCCTGCACTGCCCACAACCATGTACTGGACAGTTCAAGGGTTCCCCTGCCCAGCACTCTCGGAATGTGCACTGTCTGCTACAGCAGACAGTGCGCATTGCGTGGTTGCGGGGGGCACCCTCTGTGTGATGATATTGGCCTCGGCTCCAAGAGGAGTTGAGGCCAATGCCGCTGTAAAGTGTCCACTAGGTTGACCAGAAGATACCTCTAATTTCAGAGGTTTCCACCAGTCAGCCCAGTGGAAAGCTTGTAATAGGTTTGGGTGGAGCCCACCAACTCCGCAGCGGGCTCCTCTCCACTGGTCTATTGGTCCGGGTTTTGGACCACCAGACTTGTAATGAGGCCATTATATTCCACTAGACGTGCTGCCTGATTTCCTTTGATTTTGCTGTACTGGGGATTTAAAATAATTCTTGTTTCTGACTATGTGCTTTAATTTTTATCCTTCATGGCATTTAATTTTAACTTTTACTCTGTACTGCTTGAAACTGAGAATTTTTTAATTAAATCCTTTAACATTTTCCTGATCTAAGAACTCAGTTATTGAATGGCCCAAATTATTTATCTGCCGCTCTCCTGTACCAATGTTAGGTCTAAAGTTGAAGAGGGTGCCTTATAGCACAAGATCAACCTTTGAGCAGAACTGCCAGAGGATATTTTTTTGGCAATTTAAATTGGAGGTGTCTTGAATTTTCAGGTTTGGGGTTTCACTACAATAATGTATCACAGAGGTTTTCAGCATGACGCTTTTTACTCCTCTCTTGCAATCAATTGTTTCAGTCTGTTGTCACAGTGCCACAATTCTGAGTTGTTCCATTTCAGTAGAAATTCAGGATTTGGGGTCTTATTGCTGGCTTCTTAGTCAAATAGAGCATCATTTCTTTGTTTAAGACAATCTTCTTTAAGAGATGTTGAAACATGAAGATGTGATCAACAATGGACAGGGCTTTAGGGAAGTTCCTTCCTCCAATAAGAGATGTTGCATACTTTTCTTCCTCCATCCTGTCTTGGAGATACCAGAACTCTATTGTCATATACAATTTTCGCTCTTTGATGACTAGACATATTGCACTATGGGGACTAGGGTCCTTCGTTCTTGTTTCTGGTATACAAGAATTCTCGTATTTTTGTCCTGGGATTTCGAAAAGCTCTAAAATGATGACTAGAAACAATGAGTAGTGGATTCCTCCAATCCACAATTTGAAGAAACGTTTCTGCAGAACAGAATTTTGACCATTAGCTTTCTTCCTACCAATCTCTTGTACCTCTTTTCGTACACTATTATCAATGAAATATTCCTTACTAACACTTTTCTTTTTTCCCTAAATAAGATTCAATTTTGAAATTGACCCAGAGGATAACAGCTCTTGCTTCCATCATAAAACATTGGCGTAAATACTTCTATCCACTTTTGCATCAATGTTTATTTCTTAATGTAGCCGTTGACTTTATGTCTTGAACTTGCAGACATGTTCTTTTGGGTAAGTCTCTTTGGTGCATTTTTTAATTTTATCTACTTCAGAACTTCTTTTCCTTTCTTTTATTCATAAGAATCATTGAAGCTACTATCAACAGACTGTTAAGGACAATCAAGAAGTGCATCAAGTCTCTACCGGACCCACCTATTCCTCAATTCACAGAAGAGTGCAATACCATCAACCTCTTCACCAAAGGAAACATACAGGTAACCTGTCAGAATATTGGTAACACCAAGCCTGTTTTATCACTTATACCCACTCTTTCCTGTAGAATTCCACAATGGTCAGTTTTCAAAATCCCATCTCTCCCAGATCTCATTGACATACTCAACTCCCTCTAAGCCACTTCTTATGAAGATGGTATCTTACTATCATCAATCATCGAAGTTATCCATGGGGATGTTCTCTTATCCATACTTACCATTGTAAAAGCATCCCTCTCTTACAGGCTAGAACTTCACATTCCTAAACAATCCTACCCTGATGACCTCACCAGATAATGGATCTTCATCACCTACCATTCATTGATAAGATCATTGAAAAATTAGTATTTTCAACTCTAAGATCAAATCAGTGATAACCATCTCCTACATGACTACCAATCTGGCTCCTCATCATGCTGCAGCATGGAGACCACTAACTTACACATTGTAGATGATGCCGTCATGACTGCAAATGAAGATGCCCCCTGCCTCCTGCCTGCTGATATTGCTGGACCTATCAGCTACCTTCCACACAGACAAGCATCCTACCCTCAGTCACACTTTAAAGACTCAAATAGGATTTGCAAGCAATGTCCTTCACTGGTTCTCGGCTTACCTTTCCAAACAACACCCCTTTGTTTTTATGAGCACATCCTGAACACAAAAAATCTCTGTTACTTGTGGGGTCCCCCAGGGATCCATCCTGTCTCCTGTCATGTGCAACATTTACATGAAGCCGCTTGATGCTCTACTCACTGATAGTAGGATCAAGATTCACCAATGTGCTGATAATACACAACTGTCATTGAAATTCCTATCTGCTTCAGACATTGATTGAGACAACCAATTTCTGCTTTCACCTCATCCAGACCTGGATGTTCAGCATCTACATGATGCATAACTCAGCCAAGATAACATTTCTGTTATTTGACATGAACAACAAACAAGATACAGTAGAACCCTGGTTCACTGCTATGATCCTTGACAGCTTGAAATGCAAACTTTCAGTGAATGCCAAGTCATTTGGATTTACCCTGGACTCCAATCTCACCCTCAAGAAGCACATTACTAAAAAAACAAAGGTGGCACAGTACCAGCTCTCTCTTCTAATGAACGTCAAATGATTTATTCCAGAGAGTTACTTTAGAACTGCTGTTCAAGCTTTCCTTCTCTTACATCTGAATTTTGGTAATGCCCTTCGCTGCCTCCCAAACTCCACACTGAAACCCCCTTAGGGCCTTCCTACATGCCACAGGACTTCTCACTGAGACCCTGAAGAAATATGAACACATCACCTTAATCCTGATGGAACTCTATAGACCCCCCTCTTGCCTGCCCGACCAGCTTCAAAACTAGCTGCATCATTTACGAAGCCATCACAGTCAGCATCTTTGCTTATCCTAAAGATGAGCTCACCATCACAGGTGATTCCTGGCACACCTGCAGCTGGGGCACCATCAGACTGTAGACTAAGAAGTGTAAAAAAAAACAAGACTTTGGATATTTTTCATCTGTGTACCCATTACCTGGAACAACATCCTGATATTGATCAAGATGATGCTAGTGCTGCTCAAATTAGGAATATTTGTAATACTCGCCTCTTTAAAGAACACTACAGTGCAATGAATTAATAGTCCACAACCTAGCTTCCCCTCCTATTGCACATTGACTTTATGTAGGTCTTTAACCATGTACAAAGCTCCAATGACTTTTAGTTAACAAATAAAACAGGGGAAACTACCATTTGCAACAAGTTATTCCCCATTGTTACCTTTGAATCTCAGATCTCGGGCAGAACCCACTGCAATGCTCTTTGTGCCAGGGTGTTTTTGCATCTGGATAAATGGTTAGGTCTAAATTACCCTATAGTGTATTAGGCGTCTAACCTATTTTAATTCACAACAGCACTTAGCCTCCTAGCAATGAGCTGAGGTATTTCTTGCAGCTTGGAAATGGATTATAGACTTGCACCTGAGTTTATAAGTATTGAGGACTATCAGCTCAAGAAGAAACATATAAAATAATAATAAGCAATTCTGATCCTCTTTCCGAAGTAATTATAAAGGAAAATGTGAACCTATGGTATAAATCCAAAGCAATCGAAGCACTAAACTAATTGTGCATCATGGCTAACTTGTTTAGTGCTATGAAGTGAAGATGCCCACAGTGGGAAAAACAACAAATATTGTTTGCCATTAGCATGTTTTGGTTTTACTGGTATTTGTTTCAATAGTAACTTCTAAATTCCCACAAAGGCCATCCTTATGAGTTTCTTTTTTTTTTTTTATGTATGTTATGACCTACCCACAAAAATATTGATGTCACAGAGCCCCTATGATGGGTCCAGTGCAATTCCTCATTCACCAGAAATGGTGTTTATGGCCAACTCAGGTATGAGCAGGAATGTTGTAATCCTGGCAATCCTCCCATGGGCATTTTATCAGCTGGTAAAATCTTTAGGTAAAACGGGTTCAAAAATGGGAAACATTGGCTGTGGTATTAAAGATTTTTGTCGTAAATTCCCATTGTTCAGGGAATTCTAGGAGGAATACTCCTAGAGGCATATTTACAAGCCTCTAGTGCCACTGAACAATCACTTTTTGTGACATTACAGTGGCACTGTGCACTGCACTGTATTTACAAGGTGACATCAAGCCACTTTTGTGGCTTAATGCCACCTTGTGAATACTGCCCCTTCACATACATAGAAGAGGCTTACAGTGGGTAGTGCTGTGGGCATTTCACATCAACACTCATTGCATTTTGATGCTGCCCCAGATTCATGAGATTTTGTAAACCTGAGCCAGTGCCAAAATCTAACCCCACCTAGGGTTGGCGTCAGCATGGCGCAATGAGGAGAAATTATTTCATGTCTCCTTGTTCTTTGCTCTTTCTATGTGAGCTGCAGAGTGCAGCACACTTAGAAAGAGCAAATCGCCATTGCAGATTGTTTTTGTGTAGCAAGGTGTAATTTCCTGCAGAAAAACAAGCTCCTCAGCCACGCTGCCATTCTTGAATCATGGCGCAAGGGTGACTGCATTAGTGCTAGGCAGCTAATTTAGCGCCAGTGTAGGGGAAACAAAGGGTGCATCGTATTTTTGTAAATGCCCATCCCTGCATTTCAGAACAGACACACTGTGGCGCTGCCAATTTTGGCACACCGCTGCCGCAGTTATTTGTAAATATGCCCCCTAGTATCTTGATATTCCCACCTCCCAAAATTACTAGTAACTCTTGTATTACAGGTGGAAATACTGCCTCAGTAATGCTGGTCCCATCGTGATGGGGCCCTGGGTGTTGTGTTTGCTTAGTGCAGCACTACCTCCTAATAGCGTTGTCTGCACCCCTGAAGCGGGATGAGACAGTAGTGTATTTCTTCCCACATTCTGAGCTGAAAAGGGGGAATGAAAAGTATTTTTCACGAACTAATTCCAAAAGGTGTTAATTGTTGAATATTGTTCAGAAATACTGTTCACAATTGCCATAATATTTGGAAACCCATTGCCAGTGCACAAATGCAGTTTGAGACAAAATTGAGATTTCTCAGGACTCAAAATTACCACATATGCAGTCTGCACATTTTTAACTTGTACCTTGGAGACACAATCAGACACTAATAAGGATTTTTGTGTGTCAATGGAGTGGGCATAGCCAGGAAGAGGTGTTATTTGATAGGGTATCTATGGATACCTAAACTGTTCAGTGACTGTAATCTTTGACTGTGACATTTTGTGAAGGACAGCTAGGAGGGCCAGACAGGTGTTTTTATTCCACCGGACATTTCCGAGAGGTCAGTTGCCGCAGGCACTGGCAGGCTTCAAGAGAGAGAGAAAGGAAGTGTGTGCGTGTGTGTGTGGGTGGGTGGGTGTGAATGTGTATGTGGAGGGGGGTCGTGGATGGGGGAGGGAGTTGGGGAGGTAGAGGTAAAGCAATCTGAGAGGGTGTAGAGCATGGGTACTCAGAAATATTTTCCCAGGGGCCACAAAATTTGATTAGTGATGTGACCAAGGGCCGCCTTAATGCTAGCAGGGTGCCGGGGCAGGGGGACGTGTGCTGTGGGGGTCGCAGTATGGTGGGTGTAGGTGAAGCAAATCATATATATTTAGTGGCTGAACTGCACAATGTGAAACCAGAAAACCTGGGATAAACCTTGGCTTCCCCACTTTACCAAATTGTGTGATCCTAGGCAACTAATATTTTTTTTCTCTTCATTATTGCATATAAGATAACCTCAAAATACAAAATCTTCTCCTGTGTTTGATTTAATAAACTATAATGTTGCTTGTGTAAAATAAGAACCCAGGCAACTCAAAGAGTTCACATAACAACGGACTAAGGGCCAGATGTAGGAAGAAGTTTGCATGTCGCAAACAGCGAATTTCGCTGTTTTCGATGTGCAAACTGCACTTTGCAATGCACAAAACCCGTTTTGCGATTCGGTAACCTGGTTATCGAATCGCAAAATGGGTTTACGAGTCGCAATTAGGAGGGGGTGTCCCCTTCCTAATTGCGACTCGCAGTGCAATGCAGGATTGCTTTTGTGAATGCAGGATTCCCTTTGTGAATGGCACTGCAAACATTTTTTCAGAGCAGGCAGGGGTCCTATGGACCCCTGCCTGCTCTGAAAAAATGAAACAAAAACGTTTCATTTTTCGTTTTTGTAATGCATCTCGTTTTCCTTTAAGGAAAACGGGCAGCATAACAACAACAAAAAAACTGCTTTATTAAAAAGCAGTCACAGACATGGTGGTCTGCTGTCCGCAGCAGGCCACCATCCCTGTGAATGCCGCCACTCGCAAGGAGGTCGCAAATTGCGACCGGCCTCATGAATATACATGACGTGGGCCTTTGCGACCCTATTGCGAGTCGCAGATGGTGTCAGGGACACCATCCTGCATTCCGATTTGCGACTTGCAAATTGCGAGTCGCTCTGACTCGCAATTTGCAAGTCGCAAATCGGAACCTACCTACATCTGGCCCTTACTTCCTAGTTCACTATTGGCATTGTTTTCAGGGTGAAGGGGAAGAATGATTCTTTCTGAATTTATATATGAAAACTATCACTTAAAAAGAAAATGCTTCTCAATGCACAGGTATAATATGATGTACTAAGGTGACAGGTCTCTGCTGAATAATGAAATACACTTTTTGATTTTTTTTTTAAAGACCTTATCATATTTTATACTTTTGCTGTAATGTATCTGTAAAAAGGGTGTTCCTAAAGTTAAAGGTGCATGACAATCTAGTTACTTTCCTTACCTTCCTTGCTGGCTTAACATCTTGTTTATCATCGTGCTGAGTCGAGTAAACAGCAGCCCAGTGCTGCTGTTGACTAGGGGGCCGCATGTAAAGATCAAGAGGGCCACATATGGCCCCTAGGCCATACATCGAGTATCACAGGTGTAGAGAGAGAGTGTCAGAGAGGGAATGGATGGCAAGCGGTAGATGACACAAGGAGGAGAAGGTTTCAAGAAAGGCTTGACCCTTTTTACCAGGGTTGTTTTGGATTCGCAGTCTAGCTCTGAGAGCTAGTACCAAACAAAGCATCCATATTTCAGGAGAAAATAGCAAACCACAAAGCGCCACTATTATATATCATTGGGAAAAAATGTATAACAAGATGCGCTGAGACCTTACTTAGTGATGCTAATGGCACGCAACAGTTAAGCCTGTGTACATTATCTCATTAGACTAAACTAAACGAGTCTTCTTCATCATCACTTTATAAGAACAGTTGAACGCACCTATCTATGAACTTAACTAAAAATGAAATTACTCAAAAACTACAACTGATCAGGAACAGTGTTCCAGCTGTTTTACTAGTTCGATGGAAAATACATATGTAGATCCAAACCGAAACTAGAAAAAAGACTTTTCAAAATTAACTTATCCGTTTTTTAGGTTTCCCTGTACAATGCTTGCGCTTTCCTTGTGAAATCTATTCTATTTATGTTAAAACTTTAAAAGGGCTTACATCCAGCACCCCTGACTTTCCTTGCTTTCGTTGGTCCACTTACTTTCCCCCCTTTTCTATTGGCTGTTGCATTGTTTCTGGCATTTACCAATGCTTGTTCCTAGTGTGATTGTTGTTATCGTTTTCCTGAGACCCTATTACTGTGTTCATCCGCTTTGGTTTCACTGCCTGCACTGACAATGAGAGAGTGAGTACTGGGACTAGAAATGATTGTTTTTAAAGCACTAACTTACAGTTACAGCTGCTGAACCTATGGTAATGACTTTTCATCCATCGCTTTCTCCTGTTCACCCAACACCTCCTGTTTGTTCCTGCGTCACACGCAGGAGTTATCCGCGTCCATCATCTGAAGAGTGACCCCCTGAAATGTAAGCCAGGGCTGAGGCCATATGCTTCCAGACATAGAGGAGACATCCTATTAACACTCGGTCTTCATTTCAGAGCTGTGCTGCGTGGGGTTTGAAAGAGCCTGCCTGAGTCTGCCAGGGAGTCTGAGGGGCTGCACAAAGCGTGTGCTCGGGCATCGGAGCCCAGGGATCAGCTGTGTGGGTACCATGCAATGCATGAGCAGTGAATAAGTGGGGTTTATCGAAGGTGACAACAGCGCAGAGCACAGCTGGAAGTTCATAACTAAGGCATCTTCTGAAAAGAAGGCATGCAGCACGGCATGCATGCCACGCGTGCCTGAAAGCGGCAGACTGGCTGGCTTCTCGTCAATTACAGTAGTATGATGTATTGAATTGAATTGCAGTGAGTGTTTCAGGTAGCGCATTTTACAGGTGTACAGGTTGAACCATATAGGCCACTGTGCACACGTGCAGCAGCAGGGCCTTAATGCACGGGTGGTAGTCATCCATAGCTTACGGTGCCGCAAGATCTGACGTTTCTGCAGTATTTTATTTTTTGGATGTGAACACGTACCTCCCTTTTGTTTATGGTTGCATTGTTGCAAATGTCCAGCATGCTTATCATACTACAATCGAGAAGCAATAGCTTCGCAACTCGCCCTGTGACGACACTCGGTGTACCTTTTATGAACTAATTTGCACACAGACTCCTTATAATTGTAGTGTTTATAAATGATTGCCAGCTTATTCTTAATCACAAAGGCAAAAAAACTATTGCATTTACCAATGCTTGTTTAACAGAGTAATGGAATCTGATTAGATAGTTTGTTTTTTTTCTTTACAAAGCGCATACCTCAATCTTATATATTTCTTACAGCTAAATGAGTAAGAGGAGAATCTTGATATGCACTTTTAAAAGAAGATCTGTGGAATTAACGCAGTTTGTTGTGCAAATAAATTAGAGGGCAATATATGAATCTATACCATAGCGTAATTAAAAATATACTAGATATATTTATAAATGCTTACAAAAAAGTAATGGAAGGAATGCTTGAATTACTCTCAACCACTGGTAATTACACTCAGACTCATCCCAGGCCATCGTTATTTTGCACACCATGCCACCTCAGTTTGGACCCAGCCTAATGCAAATCAGTCTTGACCCTGCTCCACTGGCAGACGGGTCCTCCCTGAACTGGAACACAAGCAGCCGAGAACCAGTTTTGTCCTACTTAGGGTTTATCCTGAACATGTGTGTTGCCAGGTTTATTAAAATGTTGCACAACAAGAGTTGCTGTACTGCATTGCACAAGGGAAAAACAGTGCAGAGCCATATTTGCAAAGATATAGTGCTGCTGCTTCTTTGCCACCTTGATGCTCAAACAGTCTGCCAAGCACCATGCACACACCTTTGCAGCAAAGGGCAAAGAATGTATGCAATGTCTGACATAGAATTTCAAATGTAAAAGTACCGTTCTAGTGAAAAACATTATGCTAAGAGGATACTTTAAAACTTTTTCAAACAGGCTTTCTTCTGATGTGCCACTTTGGTTGACAACATATTTATGAAAATTAGTAATTGTAAAGGTGCATATGACTGTAACCGATGAATGAATGATTTTGTACTGAAAATGATATGATTATCTCACATAGAAATGTGATTAATAATGTGGTATGATTGTGTCACATTTACTTGTGAGACACCATGATTTTTTTAAATGGATGCATCTTTTTGTGTTTTGTTGATCCTTCACTTGCTCATCCACCTTCCCGATCAGTTACCCGCTGCAAGTCTTCTGTCCCTACTTTTCCCGAGGAATACAGGAAGATGACATCAATGTACAGTAGTGTAAGAAAGTATGTATTATGAATTTAACTTTTTAATGTATACATAAAGTATCATTTTGAAGGATTTAATTTGCTAGTTCTGATGAAGGCATGAGAAAGAACACATTTCTATGAGCTATTATAAAAAAAAATGTTTTATATTAAGTTGTATATCTCTGCAGTGCAGTTGCTAAGGAAACAAGTGGAAGATGTCCCTTACCTTAAGAAATGGGTTAGATTTGTAAATGCGACCTAATCATGATAATGTCATGCCAAGTTTGCCTGTTTTAATAATTAATATGCATAAACTTGGGGTGACTTTTCATTTTTCTCCTGAAACACTTGATTAGTTTGAGATTTTTCCTTACTTAGGATGCTGTCATTTTTCCTTATGGGTTTGCCCCTCAGAATTCAGATTGAGTAATTAGGGTTACTGTTATGTGTTATTATTCTATTTCCTGTATCTGAGATCTTATGGCTGTATATGCAATTCTCTTTGTAATGTTTATTTTAATGATTCTGAATTAATCCTCTAAAAATGCACGTTGATCTACAATTCAGGTTTGAGTGGCCCCAGTTACTAATTATGAATTACTCTGCTAAATCTAGGTATTAAGGCAGAGGGTAGTCTCATGCTGCTAGATCAATGAAAAGGCTTATGGAGCTCAACCGCCTGAGGTAATTCTTGGGGTTCATTCAATATTGGGAGATTATTGGGTTTGGCATCTACTGCTGTTTGGTAGCAGAGGATGTTTTAGACAGGAGCACCTCCTGTTTAAGGATTCTCCCAGAAGAATTATGTAGAGTTTTGGGCCATTTATGCCTGAAGCAAATGTGAAAAATCTTTTTGGTAGCTAGCCATTTTTTTCGGTGACAGATGCTTTTGTGAAGTGAATAAGCTGTAGTAGCTGTATCTTTTATGAATGAAATCAGAGTATAAAAACGAATAGGGAGAAACTGAGTTTGTGAATATGTTTTGATATATGAGTTATAATGATTGATTTCTGTTTATGTGTTGTTGGTTGTGTTATGGTGATTATGGGTTCTACTGGTGAACTGATTACTGCCTTGAGATATTGATTATATGTCTACATTGTGGTGTGTAGGACGATATGCTGCTTACGCATATGAGGGGATTCTAAATTAACAAATTATTCTTGAATTTGAGTTGTTGCACTTGAGTAATTGAGTAGTGTTGGTTTTGGTACGTAGTGACGGTGGGCAGAGCCAACAGAGGAGCGAGGTGCCAGTGGCTGCAGCATTTTCACCGCACCACATTATAAGGACTCAGGGATGCTGCCAGAAAGGCCAAGATGCATTGGAGGTGACAAACCTCCTAGCAGTAGCTTACTGCTTGTCAAAAGCTCCTCCCCCGAAAAGCCTACCTCAGCTTCGTTGCTTTTAGGAGGGAACCAGAACAGAGGAGCAGGGGATCTGAGTTCAGGTTTTGCAGGCGGACGGTAAGGTGCGTGGGTGGGGCCTTTGTTTGCTCGTCCACACCTCGTACCCTGTTGTCCTGACTGTTGATGCCTGCTTTGTCTCACATGCTGGCCTCCTCTGATTTAACTGTGCCGGGTCCTTTAATTTGGCAGGCCTTTTCTCAGCATCCTTTGCTGTCTGGCTGATTGGAGCATTTGGAGCCGGACAGAATTATTGTTGCTGCACTTTCTGGATAGTTGTGCAGCAGGCTTTAGAGCGCAGGTCCTTGTGGGGTGTGGAGGCGGCCGGTGGTAGGCCGGTACAGCTTGCAACCTGCAGCGGATTTCTGCACACCCGCATGTCCCATTGACTCACTATAGTCTGGTGTTTGGATAGTTTGTGCACTGCAGAAATAGCCAGTTTTATTACTGGGTGCAACGAGCTGTGAAATCTTTCATCATTGTGACATGTTGCTGCCAGTTGCTGTTGTTAGTGTTGTCTTGATTTCTGGCCAGTATTAGGACGACTGCCAAAAAATTGAGATCAGGAAGACTAAGGCCCTGATTTAAGAAAAATGATGCACAATGTACATCAAAAAAATAAGAGCGGGCTAAAGCCATTCCTTAGCGCCATCCGTGCACCATATTTAAAAAATGATGCACCATGGCTCTAAGGAGAGGTTAGAGTAAAACAAAATGATGCTAACCACTGCATCATGCGGGAAAGAAAAATAACACTAATGCTGTAAAAGTGGAGTTAGAATGTTTTTTATAGCACGTTTTGTGACGCTAAATGTGTTAGCGCCTTGTTTAACAGTATTAGAGTGAAAAAACATGTGCAAGCAAGAAGAAAAAATGGGGGAAAGGATGGAGAATGCAGGTCAGGAGAGACCCCAGAGAGATCCCAATGAGCCCAGCACCAGCCAGGAGGGACCAGCAAAGTACCAGGAGAGGAAGCAGAAGTGTTGCTATAGTGAGGAGGAAAATGACATCTTGGTCAGAGAGGTGACAGAGTCACCAACAACAGCTCATCGTCACCTCCAAATTGCCAATAGGTAGGAGAGAGGCTATATGGCAGTCAATAGTAGATACAGTCAACAGCGTGGCAGAGATGAAGAGGACTGTCACTGATTGTAAGAAACGCTGGCACAATTGCAAGAGCAGAACTAAGAAGAAATTGGCCAGGTACAGAAAGGCAGCACTGCAGACAGGAGGTGGAAGTCCTGCACCCAGAAGGAGGAGATGGTGGCAGCTGTCATTCTGGAGGAGCTGGTTACTGGAATTGCAGGACAGGACTACCAAGAACTACCACAAATGCATCGTGAGTAGCAGTGGGAGACTACCTGGAATTTTACAAATGGCAGAAGGGGGAGGCACAGGACACAATGAATGCATGCAAAAGGGTCACATCGGGACACATAGGGCCGAATCAAATTCCCCCATCGCCACCAGAGCCTCACTTTTAGTGAGGCTCTGGTAGCACTATGCACTCCGACATATACACACCTCAACACCACCTTGAAAATATGGCCCCTACACATGTAGCAGTTTGCCTGGAAGGGGTGTGCAATCAATGTGGCTGTGGCTGTACCACAACAACACCCATTGCATGTTGTTGTTGCCCCAGATACAAGACTATACTTGTTAACCTGAGGCTGTGACTAAATTCAGCACCACCACAGGGGTGGTTTTAGGATGGCGCAACAAGGCGAAATGCTTTCCTTCCTCCTCGTGTAATTGCCCTTCTTTTGAGTGTTTCATCCTGCAGCACACAGAAATGCCAAATCACCATAATAGATTGTTTATATGTAGGAAGGGGCACCTTCCTGCATATAAACAATCTATCCCCTCAACGAAGGCACCCTTGCACTATAGTGTAAGGATGCCTACATTGGTGCAGGGAGCTTAAATCTGCACAGGCAAAGGGGGAAACGCAGGGATGTGCTGTATACCTTTAAATACAGTGTATCCCTGCATTTCAAAAGTGGAACAGCAGGGTGGGGTTATTTTTGCTGCTGCACCACTTATGAAAACATCAGGGCCTCAGTGGGCAACATGTCCTGCGCTGCTCGCAGAGGGTGTGCCATCTAATTAGCATATGTGTGGGGCCTGCTAAAGGCAGATGACAAAGTGGTACAATCATTGTAAGCAATGGACCTCCCTGTGCTTTGCTGTACTAGTGCCATTATTCATGGTGCCAATGCAGTAAAGCATCAAAATACTCATTAGACTACTGTGGAAATGTCCACCATGGTGAAAAGGGGATGTAAAAGACACGCTACCATGGTGTCAGTGGCTGGGTCAAGGGGTCTGCAAGGAATATGGTGGTGTGGGATCAATTCACAAAATACCTTGAAAGGCTGCCCCATGTGTAATGCACAATGCAACACAAAATAAACAACTACAACCTGGGGTCTGTAACATGTCACTGAGCCACCAGTAACAAGTAAATGATGAGCCATGTCAACAGCCACTACAGTCAAAGATTGACATTTCACTATCCCATTGCAGAGGATCATGCCTTAACTCCTGCCGACCTGCCTGTCCTGGAATATACAGATGACAGCTGCCGACCATCAATGAAGAGATTCTCCAGGATGTCCTAAGTTCCTTCCAGGCACCACCTCCAGTCACAGGGAGGACACACAATGTTGCAGGGTCTCCACATGAACCACCCAACTACCAACGCACTGCACCAACCAGTCCTGTCACAACCCTAGGCTCTGAGGACCCAGACATCACCTTTCAGGGGACAGTGGTAGGAGTCCAGCAGGAGCTGGCCAAGCAGGTGCAGGTGGGGATGGAGACCATGGCAGGCAGCCTAGAGGGAGTGCCGAGGTGCCTCAGTCCAAATAAAGAACACTCAGCTACCATCAGAAGAACCCACTCCCTGCTACGTGGACTCCAGCAGTCCCCGGTCGACATAGCTGCTGTCATGAGGCAGAAGCTTCAACAATTTCCATCCCAAAGTGGCAGCAGCATAATACATAAAAGGCTGGGGGCAATACAAAATGCCCTGGAGTCCATACAGTTGGAAGTGGCCTCCCTCAGGGAAAACATGGCTGCCTACCTCCATGATGTAGCTGTGGTGTTGAGAAATCAGCAGTTCCCCGTTGCTGCAGAGATGCCCTATGTGTTCCCACAAATGGCAGCTGCTGAGACCCTTGATTCCACATCTCTATGCCTGATGTGTGTGTGGCCCTCTCGGCTACAACAACAGCACCATCCATGGCACAGGAGGCATCACACAAATCAGAGGATGAAGATGGGGATGGAACAACATTCATACGTAAAACCAGCTGGTAGGACCAGTCTGTGCCACATGTACAGTATCTCCTTAGTTCTGTGCTTAAGATCATGACAGTGTTGTGACAGCTGGCAAAGTGCTGTCTTCACTCAAACCACTTGTAGGAAAGTGCCCTTGTTGGCATGGTTACCCTGGACTTTTTGTCTGACATTGACGCCAACTTTGACTGAAAGTATGCTGGGATCCTGCTACCCAAGCCCTAGTACCAGTAATTCTTCCCAAAATCTGTACCTTTGTTTATACAATTGGTACACACCTGGCAGACAGTTAAGTCCCTTGTAAAAGGAACCCATGGTACCAAGGGCCCTGTGGCCAGAGAAGGTCCCCAGGAGCGGCAGAATGTATTATGCCACCCTGGGGGACCCCTCACCAAGCACATGCACACTGCCTTTTCAGCTTGTGTGTGCAGGTCGGAAAAAAAAGGAAAAGTCGAAATGGCACCCCTCTCAGGGTGCCAAGCCCACAAACCACTGGCTGTGGCATAGGTAAGTCACCCCTATAGCAGGCCTTACAGCCCTAAGGCAGGGTGCACTATACCACAGGTGAGGGAATAGTTGCATGTTCAAAATGCCCCTACATTGTCTATGTCCATTCTTAGACATTGTAAGTGTAGTTTAGCCATATTGAGTATAGAGTCTGGGAGTTTGTCATTATGATCTCCACAGCTCCATAATGGCTTCACTGAATACTGGGATGTTTGGTCTCAAACCTCTCAGCACAATAAACCCACACTGGTGCTAGTGTGGGATTTATTGAAAAATGCACCCTGAGGTCATCTTAGAGATGCACCTTGTATGTTAGCCAGGACTTACCAGCCTGTGCCAGGCTGCCACTTTCAGACAAGTTTCTGACCACACGTGTTGAGAGCCTTTGTGCTCTCTGTGGCCAGAAAAGCCTGTCCTGGGTGGAGGTGCTTCACACCTCTCCCCTGCAGGTACTGTAACACCTGGTGGTGAGCCTCAAAGGCTCAAGCCGCCTCTTGTTACAGTGTCCCAGGGCGCTCCAGCTAGTGGAGTTGCCCGCCCCCTGGACAAATCCACACTTTTGGCAGCAAGTCCAGCAGGAAAATTAGGGAAAGCAGGGAGGAGTGATCACCACAGCTGGAACCACCCCTAAGGTGTCCAGAACTGAGATGACCCCCTATCTGCAGAATCCTCCATCTTAGTTTGGAGGACATGGACCAATAGGGTTAGGTTTGTGTTCCCCTCCCCAAAGGGAGTGGACACAGGAAGGGTTTATCCTCCCTCAGAGAGCCCTAAGCCCTGTAATGCCCCTAAATCCAGGATTTAAGGGCACCCCTGAACCTAATTTGTCAGAGAGCCCTAAGCCCTGTAACGCCCCTAAATCCAGGATTGAAGGGCACCCCTGAATCTAGTTTTCAGATTCCTGGTGACCTCACAAGAAAGAATAAGGACTGCTAAGCTGAAACCCCAACAGAGAAGAAGGAAGAAGAAAACTGACTTGGTCTCAGCCCTACCAGCTGCTTCAGAGAACCTGCAAAAGAAAGTGACATATTCTGCGGGTCCAGCAACCTCTGCCATGCTTCCAGAGGACTCCCTGCATCACTGAGGACCAAGACCTCCCATGGACAGGGCCCCTGTCCTAGAAGAAGCTACATCTAAGGACTCCAGAACCTCCAAAGGATCCGTGAGCCCTGCCCACTCTGAACCCGATGCCCACGGCCCCTGTCCATGTGGCCCAACCAACTAGAGAGGATCCCCAGGTGATTCCGAGCAAGTGCCCCCCCTGGGTTGACCTCTACTGTCCTACACGACGATGCCTGCAGTGTGGGTCCAGAGGACCCCTCTGACCGTGACAGCACCGGACGAAGATACCACACTGCACTCACAGCACCCTGGCTTTGGGGAACCCAACCTCCAGTACAGCAACGATCAGAAGGTGGCCCTCATACTAGTCCAGCCTGTGGTTTTCCGGAACCGACCACCTGGACCCAGCCTGCAGCATCTAAGTGACCGCAGGGTCCCCTCATAGGAAAGCATTGGGAGCCCAATGCTGCGTTTGCACCCTTACTCAGCTGCCCCTGAGCCGCTGAGGGTGTGTGTTTGGTGCTTATCTGTGACCCCCGTGCTCCTCTAAACCCCTTAGGTCTGCCCTCCGGAGACATGGGTACTTATCTGCAAGGAGCTCTGAAACCAAGTGCTCTCAGTCCCCATTGGAGCCCATATTAAATTTGCCCCATCTTTGACCTCTGCACCCGACCGGACCGGCCCTGTGTTGCTGGATATTTGGGGTTAACTTGAACCCCGACCTCTGGACTTCCTAACCCCAGGAGACTGGCACTATAAGTTGTGTACTTATCTTCAATACGTACTAACTTTTCTTCCTCCCAGGAACTGTTTCTGAAAATTGCAGTGTCAGCTTTTAAAACAGATTGTTGCCATTTATTCAAAAACTGTATGACTTGCAAATTCAGAACAAAGTAATATTGATACATATGTGAAATAATTATTTATTGATGTACTTACCTGCAACTTGAATCTTGTGGTTCTGGAAATAAATTAACAAAATACATTTTTCCTACATAAAAACAATTGGCCTGGAGTTAAGTCATTGAGTGTGTGATTCTTCTATTGTCTGTGTGTGTACAACAAATGCTTTGCACTACTCTCTGATAAGCCTAACTGCTCGACCACACTACCACAAAATAGTGTATTATTATTAACTTCTTTAGCCTCTATTAAGCCTCTGGGGAACCCCTGGACTCTGTGCACACTATATCTCATTTTGATATAGTATATACAGAGCCAGCTTCCTACACCACTGTTGACTTATCTGCTATGGACTGTCAATGTTTCAATTCCTACCTATTGTCAATTTGGACACCTCCTCACTAATGTACACTTCTCCTGCCCATGTCTCATGACATGTCCCTCACCCTTGGACTCTGAATATACATCAAATGGCTCAGGAACTATCACGGGGTCAGTGAACTGGACATTGTACTCCACTGGAAAATAAACTTGCATATGTAAATAAATCACCATAATCACATGTATTATGCACTTCTCTCAGTGTTTAATCAACTCATATGAATGTCTGCATTTTGTGAAGCAATGTCGATGAGAACAGAATCAAATGACATGTGCTGCTTACTGTCATACACAAAGGAACAGACTTGGACTCAAACATTATAAAGGTGACCGATAGTATTGTGGACTACAAAGACCTTACTGAGCCTCGCAAGCATGTATTGAACAAATTTCCATGCAAGTTGAATATATATGGCATGAATAGTTCAGATTTCAAATGTTAGGAAAATTCCCTGATTGATGTACCAATACAACAAATATGCGAGGAACTGGAGAGCATATTCAAACTGTGACAGGCAGTTGCCTGTATCCATACACCAAATAAGGCGGAGTATAATGTGCAAACCCTTTCTAAAATGATTGTGACAGATCTTAGCAATGACAACTGATGTAGTATCATTACATGTCAAATATATTGTATCCATACACAATCAAAGTGTCAGGAACTGCACTGAGTAGCTGATTTCATAGCTCTGCCAATCAGAGAGGTCCTTGGTCATTGGCAATGCAAATAGTCATACATGTAAATCAATACTGAATGCACATCCTAAGGCATTTCCCCAACTTGGCCAGTGCAGGCATGAGAACACCCAGACAGTCAATCATCATAGACACCTAATTGTCTAAAATATAACAGGAATTATTAGTACCTCAAAACACAGCCTATTAAAAACCTAACCTACTCACTAATCTACACTAAGCTAACCTATTCTAACTTATCTTAACTTAACTAAAGCTATCTATCCTATTCCAAACTTAACTTATACACATAATGCTATTCAATAAACATTGCCCCCACCCCCTTCTGAGACAATAGATGTGTAGGACAATATGAACTAAACTACACACATACTAACTAATCCTATACACTAAGCAAATATATATTTTTTTGTATTCTTTAATTTTTTAATTTTTTGTACATATACCCTTAAACATGACCACCTACCCAACTACCCCAAAACAAAAATAATGCCTAAATCCCACCCCCAAACTTCGCAAACTATATCCTACAACTAATCTACACTATACTACCTAACCTATGTCTAACCCCCTAAAATCCCTTAAAACCTTGAACGATGCACACTGGGGCAGGAAAGGGCCATGGAAGTGTTGAATGGCCATACATACAGCTTCTGGAGCTTTCTCTTTATGAATTTCAGCAATTTATAATTTACGGCATTGTCTGCCTCAAGTCTGACCAACCTAGCCTTCAGCTCGGCCATGTCTTTTCACATTTCTGCCTGAAAGCTGAACCCAGTGGCAGATGGTGGTGATGGTCTAGGTGCTGGTGCTGTCTGATGTGCTGCAGATGTTGAGGGTGCCCGACATGAAAGAGCACCACAGACTCTGGGTGCTAAGGACACTCCTGTAGTTCAGGTGGTTTCAGGATATTTGGCTGGTCCACCATTAGGGAAGGCCTTCCACACCACGGATGCGAAATCTCAATTTTCCTGAAACCAGCCTGGACCTTGCAAATGTGTTGGAACCTTTCCACACCTTTAGTGAATTTCAGTTTTTTGCACTGGAGTCATTGTGGCAGCTAAAACATGAGGAGAACATGTAATCAGTAACTACAGTGGGTAGAGAAAGAGCAAACATGCATAATAGACAGCATTGTGTAATAACGATGACACATGTTGTCAAGCAGTAAGCCAACAACAAGGGCAAGACCCAAGCCCATACAAATCTTCCTGGCAAGCATCTACAGTATTTGGTACATGTCACGGGGATAACGGCTCTCCAAAGTTTCACACTTGGGGCAAGATGTGAGAGGGTCTAGGGCCTCCTTCCACCACATTAGCGCCATAAGCAATATGACCCAAATAAGGCACAACAAGGCCAAATGGTCAGAAAAATCTCAACAAATTGGTGCAGTATCTGTATTGTGCCACTTTGTCACCCTTTGCCCCACATTTGGCCTGTGTCAGGTATGATGTATGCAAGGCTTGGATTACCCCAGTAGGGTGACTGCCAAAATGGCGTACTGCAATCTAAGAGATTCAGCTGCCTCATTTTTTTCCTAGGTTTAATGCCACCACAGTGCTGGAACGGTTGCTGTGAAAACATATGTTTGGTACATCCATGCATTGCAGAGAGCCAGCACTTCTGAGACATATCGTGACTGACATCAGTGTGTTTGTGGCCATTCAAAATATTTATTGAGACCCACTAATCCATGGCAGCCCACATTGGCACCTTTGCAACATTCTATAAATTCCACATCCTTAGCATACCATCACACATGATGTCGATACCCAAGGATAGATGATGGTGTTGAAATTGACACACATGCCATTTGTACATGGCTTAATTCACATCAATTCCTCTCAGAAACAACACTGTATGTACATATGTGACATACAAGGTGACACTTACTGGTTGCATCGGGTCTTCAAAAAAACAAAGATTAGCATGGACAACTATTACACACTGCACTTGTCTAGCTGAGTGACCCAGTCAATTTAGGGCCTGATTTAAGAGGCCCTAGAGCCACCCTAGTACCTCATTTCTTTGATGCTAAGGCAACGTTAAAGGGGCTTTTTACAAGCGCCATATTTGCTTTGCAAACCCTTGTGCTACATTGTTCCTGCATTTAGCCTAATGAATGCAAGGGGAGTTCCCCGTTTGGGGGGAGGATGAAAAAATTACACACAGAAATCTAAGAGATTTCCTTGCATCATTTCTTTCAGCACTTCAAACACCTGCTCAGAGCAGGAGTTAAAACGAGGCATGCCATTGAATACAATGGGCCCGAATGTACTCTGCAGGAGTAGTGCCAACATTTTGATTCAGGAGATTCCCTTCCCTTATAATGAGGTCTGCCCACCGGTTCTTGATCTGGTGGTCAGTGTGGTCCACCTTGAAGATCCTGTGAAGCTTCAACAGGACCTTCCCCCAGTGCAGCTTCTTGGCCTCTGTAGGGTAGCCCATAATCACTCTGCCTCCCATTCTCAACATGTTGGGGAGGCAGTGTCACACTAACCACATTAACCCCCCAGTTCATCTGGACTCATGTGCTGGGTCCTTCCCTCACCAGACATCCTTCTGTCTCCCTCAACAGCAACCAGTGACCCCCCAAAAAAATCAGCCCACCTAACCACAAATACCCCAACAAACTACACTACCCCAAGACGACCACCCGACAATACTAATACAATGACAAGGCAATTACACTACACAAAACTCACAATACAACAAAAAGGACTGAGCAGCAACAGGACACACCACAAAACTCTCACCATCCACCACTCCTCAATGAGCACCAGCTCGACACAGCCTCTCAACCACAGACAGAATAGACTGTAAAGTAAAAGTGAAAGTAAATTCACTTTACCATGTGTGCAGCAAGGAAGCCCTGTTACGTCATTTCCTGTATGCATCACGTTTTCTGCTATGCGTAATTTTTTGGATGCTTGATGGCCATGCGTGGATTTTTTCGATGAAGTCTGACAAGGCATGTCAACTTGCAAATGACGTGCAGAGGCCAGGTGTCATTTTTTTGAATTTGCGATGTTTGTAGGACAATGGCGATGTTTGTAGGACAATGGTATGTGTGCCATATTTACGATCCCACAAGCCCCTCTCATCTCCCCTTGAGTCCCAAGAGCCATTTGGGTGATCTGGACAATGCCCCAGCCTAGGCATTATGGCCCTCATTACAACCCTGGCAGTAAATCCCGCTTACCGCTGTGCTGAAGGCCGTCAACATACCGTGGCCGCGGCAAAAATCTGATACAGGTATTACGACCCATATCTCGTAATCCACAACGATACAGACACCTACACAAGTCCGCTAAACCAAAGGTCAGTGATAAACTGGCGATACCAAAACCTACACTGTCATGCCAACAGTAATACGCCTACAATATCACCACCCACGAATCAACGCAGCGGTCTTTCAACCGCAGTAATCCATTGACGTTACACTCCGCCGTGCTCAAAATACACACACATTTACAAAACACAACCACATTGGACAATTCAAAATACACACACCTGATACACATACACACACCCACAACACTATAAAACACACACCCACATTACCCACAACCCCTTACAACGACATTTTTTTGAAGACACACAGAGAAGACGCACAGAGAGAGAATAGCAAACACAACACCAGCATCCACAGGCACACAACACCATCACTCATACAACATCCAGGCACCTCAAAGAATACACACCAACACAACACATCACACAGCACAACAAACAGCACCTCACACATCACCCACACCACATTATGGCACCTCAAAGACACCCCAGGTTTTCTGAGGAGGAGCTCATGGTCATGGTGGAGGAAATCATCCAGGTAGAGCCACAGCTTTGCAGATCACAGGTACAGCACACCTCCATTGCTAGGAAGATGGAGCTATGGCGGAGAATCGTCGACAGGGTCAACGCTGTGGGACAGCACCCCAGAACACGGGATGACATCAGGAAGAGGTGGAATGACCTACGGGGATGTTGCGTTCCGTGGTATCCAGAAACCAGGTAGCAGTACAGAGGACTTGAGGTGGACCCCCACCTCCTCCCCCGCAACTAACAACATGGGAGGAGCAAGTCTTGGCAATCATGCATCCTGAGGTCCTCGCAGGAGTAGCAGGAGGACTGGACTCTGGTAAGTCAAACTTTACTACTACATCCCCCACCTGCATGCCATCACATACCCCCACCCTCACAATCACCCCCATCACTCCAACACCTCAGATATGCCCCACCATCACAACCCACCCTTCCCAATACCAAGCCCTGCATGCATCACCTATGCATGGACCCCCATCACCAAAGCATGTCCAGTACAGATAACCACCCAGACCCCCAAATCACTAGTCACACAAGGGCAAACACATTAATGCAAGCACAGGAGTAGAGGGTAACTCACCCATTGCACAAGATGGCACACACAGATACAATAACTAGGCATTTACACCCCAACAGGACCCATACCCAACATCACTGGACAGGAGGTGCCAGACATATCCAGTCCCCCCCACAGAAGAGGTCCACAGTGATGACAGCAGCTCTGCATGCCTTGATCAAGATGGCCAGTCTGGCCCATCAGGGACCTCTGGACAGTCGGTTCCCCTGCCACAATCACAAACCACCACTGAACCTCCCCCCCTCAGGAAACACCACCACAGCACCCACCCAGCGTGCCCATCCCTCTGTCCTCAGGACACTTCAATCAGCCGTGTGTCCACCACTACAGGGACCCCAGGAAAACCTACCAACCCAAGACAATCAGGGACCTGGGGTCAGTGGCAGTGGGCACACGGTTCAGGGGACAGAGGCACAGGATAACAGGGAAACTGGGAGGACTGCTGTGCGACAGGGGGAGGACAGGCCCAGGGAACCCACTCTCCACCAGGCACTTTCAAACATCATCAGAGCATACCATCATTCCCAGGAGACCATGGTCACGGTACTGGCCATGTTTCAGGAGTCCAAGCGGCTGCAGGAGGAACAGTACCTGGGGATCAGGGAGGACTTGAAGTCCATCAACACCGCCCTGGTCACCATTGCAGGGGTGCTGGCAGACATGGCCAACACCATGAGGGACACAGTGGCACACAAACGGGCCCCTGACACTAGCCTGAACGATGAACAACCCTCCACCTCCACCGGTGCTAGTGGACAGGAGGTCCCGCCACAGGACCAACAGGCCACTAGCACCCCACCCCCTGCAGAAGGAGAACCAGCCTGCAAACGGTCCCTGAGATCCAGGAACAAGACAGAGAACATTGCCAAGACCCCGCCAGGAAATAACACTCTCCTGATTGTCACCCTTTTGTCCCACTTTGTCACCCTGACAACTTTGAACTGCCATTACTCCACTTCCTATGCCCCCTTGGACAATGCACCCATGATACCAAGAGACTGGACTCTACCATGGACATTCCTCCACCATCATCCCAGCCCATTTCACATTCCCCTCCACTTATTAGCACAGAAATAAACACCCTTGAATCACAAATCACAAATCAATCTGGAGTCAGTCTGTACTTTCACAAATGTGTAATTGCAACCTCTCAGAAATATAGCAATGTCAATGTTCATGTTCACATACCAATGTTCGATAGTTGTTGGGCATCACTAAACATAGTAGAAGACAGAAAGTGTGACCCAGCTCTGTGAAATGGAAAGCCAAAGTGAAATGTCAGGGTCCATACACAGAGGTAAAAAGGCATATTCAGGCAATGTCCAACAGTAGTATTATATGAGAGGAGCAGTGCCAGTCTCTTACCTGTGTCTCACTGGAAGTATTGCATGATGATGTTTTTTTGGTTGTCTATATCTTCTCTTCTGCCTCCTCTTCTTCACTGTCCACAGGCTCCACAGCTGCCACAAGACCAACATCAGGCCCATCCTCCTGCAGAAAAGGCACCTGGCATCGTAAAGCCAGGTTGTGCAACATACAGCATGCCACGGTGATCTGGCACACCTTCTTGGGTGAGTAGTATAGGGAGCCACCTGTCAGATGGAGGCACCGGAATCTGGCCTTCAGGAGGCTGAAGGTGCGCTCTATTATCCTTCTAGTTCGCCCATGTGCCTCATTGTAGCATTCCTCTGCCCTTGTCCTGGGATTCCTCACTGGGATCAGTAGCCATAACAGGTTGGGGTAACCAGAGTCACCTGCAAATATTGAGGGACAACTGTTAGACAACCTCCAACCCTTAGGGACTCTTCCATACCCAGACACCTGAGCCAGGATACTTGGCATTCACATGGGGGATGTACTGGTCTGCCAAACACATCATCTGCACATTCATAAAATGGTAGCTTTTGAGGTTTCTGTACACCTTTTCATTCCTGCGGGGGGACAAATGCCACATGTGTACCATCAATAGCACCAATGATGTTGGGGATATGTCCCAGGGCATAGAAGTCACCTTTCACTGTGGGCAAATCCGCCACCTGAGGGAAAACAATGTAGCTGCGCATGTGTTTCAGCAGGACAGACAACACTCTGGACAACACGTTAGAGAACATTGACTGTGACATCCCTGATGCCATGGCCACCGTTGTTTGAAAAGACCCACTGGCCAGGAAATGGAGTACTGACAGGACCTGCACTAGAGGGGCGATTCCTTTGGGGTGGTCATAGCTGACATCGGGTCTGGCTCCAACTGGGCACACAGTTCATGGATTGTGGCACGATCAAGTCTGTAGGTGATAATGATGTGTCTGTCTTCCATTGTCGACAGGTCCACCAGGGGTCTGTATACCGGAGGATGACGCCATCTCATCACCTGCTGCAGAGGAAGTGCTCTATGGAGGAGAAGGGTGAGCAGAGGGTCATACACCACATAGGTTTCACAAGGGTGTTTAGAACAATCGTGATGTAATCAGTGTGTGGCGCTGTCTGTCTGTATTCCTGGACTAAAGTGCTGTGACGCAGTTAGTTGCCCTGCCATGTGCCCCCCTGAAATGGCGGCTGCCTGACCTGTAAGGAGGGACAAGGGGAAATGAGGTAACTGCGTTGGCGTTGTGCAGAGTCGCGATAGGCGGTCGAAGACCGCGGCGCTCATCAGCATTGGTTATCATTGGGCCCTATGGGTTACAGGAGCCAATGACGATGTACGCCAGTGGTGACGGTACGCACCGCCGCGAATGTGACCGCCATTTTCTATCTGTTCACTCACGTAATACCTGACGTTCAACAGGAGAGGACCTACACTGCAAGTGCTGCTGTGACCTGAGTCTGGAAGCGACAATGGCTACAGTGTCTGGGGAAAGGGCCACTGCCTTCACCGCGGAGGAGTTGGACAAGCTGGTGGCTGGGGTCCTCCCCAGTACACGCTACTCTACGGTCCTCCAGATAAACAGTGGAGTACACTGTGAGGATGATGAATGGCACATGAATGTATGGAGTGGTGTGGATGGAAGATACAGGGGGAGGAACAGAGGCCAGCATGTGAGGATGGTGAGTGTATGTTATTCTGGGCCAGGGTGGGAGGTTTGTGTCCAATGAGTAAGAAGAACTGGATGGGGGAGTAACATTCATTCTTACTTCACTTTTCCTCTAGTCAGCGCCCCCCAGAAGAAGGGGATTTGGCGTGCCATCTCCAAGGAAGTGCGGACCCTTGGGGCCTACCATAGAAGGAGCACCCACTGCCGCAAAAGATGGGAGGACCTGCGCGGCTGGACCAAGAAGACGGCGGAGGCCCAGCTGGGGATGGCCTCCCAACGTGTAAGGGGTGCCCGTCGCACCATGGCCCCCCTGATGTACCGGATCCTGGTGGTGGCATATCCTGAGTTGGAGGGCATCACAGCAGCCACAATGGGGTGAGTACAGTCTCATTCAGCTGACTCTGCACGATTTATGAGGTTTCTGGGTGGGGAAAGTGGGCTGTGGGTTCCCCTAAGCCAGGGCAGATGCGCCAAGGTAGATCCATTGTTTGGCAGGCTCAGTGGCACTCCAAACCCAAAAGTGGTAGTGGCCCTCTAATCCTAGGCTCCTGTGGGTTCCAGCTGTGCATCAAATGGATCTAGGCAGAGTCCCCCATTAGCATGTGCTTTTCCCCTGAACTGTTAGTGCATGGGCTAGTGCATAGAGCTGCTCCCTGTGTGTTGTGTTCGCCAACGGTAGTGGTGTTGCAGGCATTGACCATGTGTCTCTTCTGTCTTTCCTCCCCTTTTCGTTTTGTCAACCTGTCCTTGTCTGCATTAGCATCATCTGGCAGAGGAGCATTGGCACTGGGGCAGGAGGGAGCTGCAACCCACATGGCCCTGGAGGGTGAATTTACGGAGTCTGAAGGCCCCAGTGGGACGGAGGGCGAGGGGAGCTCCAAGACGGGGACAGGAGGAGACACCAGCGACAGCGACTCCTCCTCTGATGGGAGCTACCTTGTGGGGGCGGGCACCTCTGTGCCCACAGCATCAACAGGTACAGCCGCCACCCCCCCTACCAGCACCGCCCTCCCAGCAGCCCCTCAGCGTGTTTCCCGTGCCTGCTCACCCAGGAGAGTGGGCATTTCCTTCACCCCAGGCACCTCAGGCACTGCCCCAGTCAGTACTGCTGCCCTCAGTGAGGAGGCTACTGACCTCATGAGTTCCCTCACTGTTGGGCAATCAACCATTTTGAATGCCATCCAGGGTGTCGAGAGGCATTTGCAGCAAACAAATGCATACCTGGAGGGCATTTATTCTGGCGTGGCAGCCCAACAGAGAGCATTTCAGGCTCTGGCCTCAGCACTGATGGCAGCCATTGTCTCTGTGTCCAGCCTCCCCCCTCCAACTTCCATTACCCAGACCCAATCCCTTGTACCTCAGCCACCCCAAGCACACCATCAGAACAGCATGCACACTCATCAACACACAAGAGTGGACATGGCAAACATAAGCACCACGCAACCCACAGGCACTCACACAAGCACCATCCCCATGCAGACACGCCAATATCCACTGCCTCCACTGTGTCCCCCTCATCCACATCTTCCTCCTCCCTCCCAGTCTCGTCTCCCATCACACCTGCATGCATTACATCCTCAGCCACTTCCTCCATCACCAGCACGCCCATTACCACACACCGCTCACGTGCAATCACCACCCCCACTACCCTTTACACGTCCCCTGTGTCCTCTCCTAGTCTGTCAGTGAGCCCTCCTCCGACACTACACAAACGCAGGCCCACTCCCACTCAACAGCCATCCACCTCACAACAGCCTCCAGCCCATGCACCTTCACCCAAACTCAGCAGACGTACACCTCCTACAACCACTACCTCTTCCTCCACTCCCAAACCCCCTCCATCTTCCCATCCCAGTGTGTCTAAAAAACTTTTCCTGGGTAACATTGACCTCTTCTCTACACCTCCCTCCAGTCCAGGATGTCCAGATCCCAGCCCAGCACCTCAGCCACCAAATCCTCCAGCACTGTGGTCCCTGCAAGTCCAGTAACATTGTGGGCAGCACCCATCAGGGCTGCCAGTGTGCCACCTAGCGAGGCCAAAGATCACCCTATTCTGCCACCTGCCAAGGTGAAGAAGGGGCCCACATGCTGTAGGGAGAAGCCGCACCAACCACCCAGCTAGGCCTCCTCCAAGACAAAAGGGGACAGTGCCAAGGTCCCAGCAGCGACATCCAAGGTGGGTAAGGGACACAAGACTAAAGGGAAGTCAGCTCAGGGCACGGAGCCTCCGGCTGAGGGACTGGTGTCACCCCTTCTGCCAAACAGAACAGTAACCTGTACGGCAGTGGACACCGCTGCAACCACTGCCACCACTGCCACCTGCACGGCCACCTGCACCGCCACCTGCACTGCCACCTGCACGTCTGCTGCCTCAGCAACAGTCCCCAGCATCATCCCTAGTGGGCAGCCGTACGAGGCTGCAGGAGACCTCCTGCTGTCTCCCTCCGCAGGTGCTGACACATGCACCACAGCAGCATCCCTACCACAGACACCACCGCAACCACCGCACCTGCCCCGCAAGTGGCAAAGACAGTGCCACCACATCCACCATGGACAACTTTCCCAGTGGGCAGCCGTCCGAGGCTGCAGGAGACATCCTGGACCCTTCACAGACCACATGAGGCACCACAACCAGCACTGTTAGTACCAGCAGTTGGCAGGCAAAGTCACAGCAGGGTGGAGTGTGTCTCTGACTCCATGGAGTATCATGCTACCTGTTCCCAAGAAATCTTGTGGCACACACACCCAGGTGAGGGAATGGGCACTGTCACACCCCAGGTGCAGCACTCTGGGCACCATGCCCCCTCCAGAACCAGTGGAGAACAGCATCCACTACCCCAGCCCTTGGCAGGATGAAGCACTCTGGGCACCATGACCCTCCAGAACCAGTGGAGAACAGCATCCACTACCCCAGTCCTTGCCAGGATGAAGCACTCTGGGCACTAAGCCCCCTCCAGAACCAGTGGAGAACAGCATCCACTACCCCAGTCCTTTGGCAGGATGAAGCACTCTGGGCACCATGCCCCCTCCAGAACCAGTGGAGAGATACATCCACTTACCCAGTCCTTGGCAGGATGAAGCACTCTGGGCACTAAGCCCCCTCCAGAACCAGTGGAGAACAGCATCCACTACCCCAGTCCTTGGCAGGATGAAGCACTCTGGGCACTAAGCCCCCTCCAGAACCAGTGGAGAACAGCATCCACTACCCCAGTCCTTGGCAGGATGAAGTACTCTGGGCACGAAGCCCCCTCCAGAACCAGTGGAGAACAGCATCCACTCACCCAGTCCTTGGCAGGATGAAGCACTCTGGGAACAAAGCCCCCTCCAGAACCAGTGGAGAAAAGCATCCACTAGAGAGACTGTGGCTTTACACTCCCCAGGACCAATCAGTGGGCAACCCTCCCACTTGAGAGACTTGTGTGACTGTGGCTTTGCACTCCCCAGGACCAATCAGTTTGGCAAACCACCCACTTGAGAGACTGTGGCTTTGCACTCCCCAGGACCAATCAGTGAGCAACCCACCCACTTGAGAGATTTGTGAGACTGTGGCTTTGCACTCCCCAGGACCAATCAATGGGCGAAACACCCACTTGAGAGACTGTGGCTTTGCACTCCCCAGGACCAATCAGTGGGCAACCCACCCACATGAGAGACTTGTGAGACTGTGTCTTTGCACTCTCCAGGACCATTCTGTGGGCATGGAGCCCCCTCGTGGAGCAGTGGCGTCGTCCCTTCATCCGGCTGAGGTGCCCCCCCTCCACTTCTGCCTGAGGTGCCTGTTTATTTTCGACCTCGATGCCCCAGCAGTGTTCTCTCTGTTTAGAGGCAGGTATCATGTGTGGGCTTCGCCCATGCATTTTGTGACCACTGGTCAATGGACAATGGTTGGAACACTATCTGGACTTGTGTAGTTGCTGTACATATTTGTATATAATGATCTGTTACAGGCCTGTTTCCATATTTGAATTTTCAATGATTACACTAGTTACAATCATTTCCTTTTGTCCTTGCATTTTTCTAGAGGGTTACGGTGCGTATATGTAATGTTGCTGCATGTGTTTGTGTGTATGGTGTTGTGGGTGAGGGGGGTGGGGGTGTTGCTTTTTGCATGTGTGTGTCACTCTCTTTTTCCTCCCCCCTCCCCTGTGTGCTGGGTGCAGTACTCACCGTGGTTGTCGCCGCCGTCTTTGCTGCTCCTGGTAGAAGAGCAGGTAAACCAACATTAGTAGCACCTGTAACTCGGGCTTCATGGCGTCCTGGTTCCTTGTAGGGTGTCGATAGGTGAGTGGTTTCACTTCTGTGTACTGTTTCCGCCGATGGCGTTGGTACCGCCCCGGAAAAGGTAGCAGATTGGTGCCTTGTAATACAGTGGACGGTACATTGTGTTCCGCCTGTCTGTTACTGCTCCAGTGTTTGTTTCTACCGCTGTGGCGGTCAGAGTGTTAAAGTGGCTGTCTGTGTTGCAGGTTTCCGCCATGGTTGTGATTCCATTTTTGTTTCCACCGGCCTGTTGGCGGTATTACCACCCCTTTAACACCGACCGCCAGGGTTGTAATGAGGGCCTACATAGTTTTGACCCGCACCTCCACTTAAAGTGTTTCACTATACTCCCTTGCCATGCCGCCACCCCAGTGACTGTTAGGGTGGCTGCAGTGTCTTGACCCTCCTGCCAGCTGACATTCAATCCAGCCAATCATGACCAGCTTTGGGGCCTGCTAAAAAGTGAGTTTTGCATGATGCGACTAATGAAAGCTGTGCCATAAGTCAATGGCCCTCATTACAACCTTGGCAGGCGGCAGAGGCCCTGTGCCAAGGTTGAACCGCCGGGCGGCCGCCAATGCAGCTGCACTCCTGCAGGGTTTATTATGAGATCCCTGCTGGGCCGGCAGGGATCTCGGCTGCAACACGGGAGCCGGATCCAAATGGAGCCGGCGGTGTTGTGGCTGTGCGACGGGTGCAGTTGCACCCGTCTAGCTTTTCACTGTCTGCTATGCAGACAGTGAAAAGCTGCATGGGGCCATGGCAGGGGGCCCCTGCACTGCCCATGCCAGTGGCATGGGCAGTGCAGGGGCCCCCAGGGGCCCCGCGACTCCCCTTTCTGCCAGCCTTTTCATGGCGGTTCAAACCGCCATGAATTGGCTGGCGGGAGGGGGACTCGTAATCCCCTGGACAGCGCTGCAAGCAGCGCTGCCCTGGGGGATTTAAACCGCTGGGACAAAAGTGGCGGGAAACCGCCGGTCCCGGCAGTGCGACTGCGGTGCTTCCGCCACGGTCGTAATTCCCCTGGAAGCACCGCCAGCCTGTTTGCGGTGCTTCCTCCAAAACAGCCCTGGCGGTCAAAAACCTCCAGGGTTGTAATGACCCCCAATATTTACCTGTGATTCTGTTCCCTCAGAGCCTTTTTCACCTAGAGAACTCTGGGATGCAGCCTCTGGGCCCAAAGACAGAAATAGTGAACAAAGGTAACCCAAGCTTTACCCATATGCAATGGAGGGGCACAGCGAGCTGCTTGGTGACTCACATCCCAGTACTGGACGCTTATAAGTCTTGCTATGATGGGCCAAGCGTGTGCTCCTGGCTTTCATGGTGCACCTAGGAGGCGGTGGGCTCCCTCCACCTAAAAGATTTTTGGGAGTCCATGTATTCACAATTGTTTCAGGATGAGATCGTCCACAAACAGGTCCATGGCTACGCCCTTGGCTTAACATCATTTTTCATACATGGCCACATGGCCACATGCTCACATTTGCTTTCCAAAACCTAAGTAACATTCCTGTAACATTCCTGATGAGTGTATTTTGGTACTCTGATTACTCGTGTCAGCTATGAGTAGAGGGAATTACACAATCAAGCTTTCTATGTCATTCTTCATACATACAATTTGGCAAGGGACTGTGACTTGTTTTTACATTGCTTGATTCACATACACATTCCGAGTTGATTGGGTATAATATACCTTGACATTTGTGTCTATTGGTCCCTGTATGTCACTCTCTTGCTAATTCATGAGTGGCACTGAGAAGTGTGTTCTCAGTACTCACATGTGATGTTTTCATTCAGATTTTGCTAGGTTACCTAGCAGCCACAAAACTGCCAATGTAAGTACTGGCTATCCCTTTCCTACCTAGTCCATACATCTGTACAGCAGTCTTCACGTATATTTCTAGGATTGCTAAAGGCATATGTCAAGCCAACACACTTGAGTGATTTGTGTGTGACAATGTAAATTATGTTAGCTAAAGACAATGGCTACATTCCACCAACACATTCATGTGGTAGTGAATTATTTAAAAGATGTTTATTGTTCCTGACCATGGGGCAGATTCAAGTAAAGTGACACAGAAGACAGTGCAGGGCTACTTTTCTTTCCACCCTTAAAATTTCCTTACCACAACCATGTGTGCACCGTATTTTACAGACTCCACACCATAGGACAGGGTAGGGGGCTGTAGCATATGAGATATTTGATGCAATTGATGTACTGTTCAAGCTCTGAGCTTAAGAACTTACCCTCAACAGTACTCAGGGTCCTATTGGTACCAATGGTGTGCCCCCTTTAAACAGGTGTTCTTAGCAGGTTTCTAAAGTAGCAGCAATATATGGCACAGTTGTTTTTGTTAGATTCCACTGCACCATTGTGGCTCCCCCCTACAAGCGGAGCACCCACCTTGTGTACTTAATGCCTGTTGCAGGCATTTTGTGACACAATGTGTTACAAAGTGGCGCAATGCCTGACTTGCACCTCTATGAGTTTCTGCTGCCTAGATATTTGCATCATTGGGCCGCATTAGCGTAAGATGTTTGTTAAATCAGGGCCTATGTCCCAAAGTTACAACTATTGAAAGAGATTATTTACTTGACGATTCTTGGAGTACAGCTCTATCTGAATAGGTTTTGCACTATTTGTTATCTTCTGCATACTTCAGCAGGAGTATTTTGCTGTTCCCTCTCCTCCAGTTGTATACCATTGTTCTCACCCTCCTCATTGGGGACATCTACTTGGTCATCCCAGGGGACATGTGTGCATAGACAATTGTTGTGCAAAATGGCACACACAAGAATGATTTTGCAGACAAGGAGTGGTGCATATAACTGTCCTCCTCCTGTAAGATGTAGGCACCTGAACCTTGATTTGAGGAGGCCAAATGTCCACTCTGTAGGAGGCTGGACTGGCTTGTAGTGAGTACCAAGGGGTACTTGCACCTTGCACCAGGCCCAGTTATCCCTTATTAGTGTATAGGGTGTCTAGCAGCTTAGGCTGATAGATAATGGTAGCTTAGCAGAGCAGCTTAGGCTGAACTAGGAGACGTGTGAAGCTACTACAGTACCACTTAGTGTCATATGCACAATATCATAAGAAAACACAATACACAGTTATACTAAAAATAAAGGTACTTTATTTTTATGACAATATGCCAAAGTATCTTAGAGTGTACCCTCAGTGAGAGGATAGGAAATATACACAAGATATATATACACAATAGCAAAAATATGCAGTATAGTCTTAGAAAACAGTGCAAACAATGTATAGTTACAATAGGATGCAATGGGGAAACATAGGGATAGGGGCAACACAAACCATATACTCCAAAAGTGGAATGCAAACCACGAATGGACCCCAAACCTATGTGACCTTGTAGAGGGTCGCTGGGACTATTAGAAAATAGTGAGAGTTAGAAAAATAACCCTCCCCAAGACCCTGAAAAGTGAGTGCAAAGTGCACTAAAGTTCCCCTAAGGACAAAGAAGTCGTGTTAGAGGAATAATGCAGGAAAGACACAAACCAACAATGCAACAACGCTAGATTTCCAATCTGGAGTACCTGTGGAACAAGGGGACCAAGTCCAAAAGTCACAAGCAAGTCGGAGATGGGCAGATGCCCAGGAAATGCCAGCTGCGGGTGCAAAGAAGCTTCTACTGGACAGAGGAAGCTGTGGTTTCTGCAGGAACGCAAAAGGCTAGAGACTTTCCCTTTGGAGGACGAATCCCTCTCGCCTTGTAGAGTCGTGCAGAAGTGTTTTTCCACCGAAAGAACGCCAACAAGCCTTGCTAGCTGCAAATCGTGTGGTTAGCGTTTTTGGATGCTGCTGTGGCCCAGGAGGGACCAGGAGGTCGCAAATTGGACCAGGAGAGAGAGGGGACGTCGATCAAGACAAGGAGCCCTCTTAGCAGCAGGTAGCACCCGGAGAAGTGCCAGAAACAGGCACTATGAGGATGTGTGAAACGGTGCTCACCCGAAGTCGCACAAAGAAGTCCCACGTCGCCGGAGAACAACTTAGGAGGTCGTGCAATGCAGGTTAGAGTGCCGTGGATCCAGGCTGGACTGTGCACAAAGGATTTCCGCCGGAAGTGCACGGAGGCCGGAGTAGCTGCAAAAGTCGCGGTTCCCAGCAATGCAGTCTAGCGAGGTGAGGCAAGGACTTACCTCCACCAAACTTGGACTGAAGAGTCACTGGACTGTGGGAGTCACTTGGACAGAGTTGCTGGATTCGAGGGACCTCGCTCGTCGTGCTGAGAGGAGACCCAAGGGACTGGTAATGCAGCTTTTTGGTGCCTGCGGTTGCAGGGGGAAGATTCTGTCGACCCACGGGAGATTTCTTCGGAGATTCTAGTGCAGAGAGGAGGCAGACTACCCCCACAGCATGCACCACCAGGAAAACAGTCGAGAAGGCGGCAGGATCAGCGTTACAGAGTTGCAGTAGTCGTCTTTGCTACTATGTTGCAGTTTTGCAGGCTTCCAGCGCGGTCAGCAGTCGATTCCTTGGCAGAAGGTGAAGAGAGAGATGCAGAGGAACTCGGCTGAGCTCTTGCATTCGTTATCTAAAGTTTCCCCAGAGACAGAGACCCTAAATAGCCAGAAAAGAGGGTTTGGCTACCTAGGAGAGAGGATAGGCTACTAACACCTGAAGGAGCCTATCAGAAGGAGTCTCTGACGTCACCTGGTGGCACTGGCCACTCAGAGCAGTCCAGTGTGCCAGCAGCACCTCTGTTTCCAAGATGGCAGAGGTCTGGAGCACACTGGAGGAGCTCTGGACACCTCCCAGGGGAGGTGCAGGTCAGGGGAGTGGTCACTCCCCTTTCCTTTGTCCAGTTTCGCGCCAGAGCAGGGCTAAGGGGTCCCCTGAACCGGTGTAGACTGGCTTATGCAGAATTGGGCACATCTGTGCCCAAGAAAGCATTTCCAGAGGCTGGGGGAGGCTACTCCTCCCCTGCCTTCACACCATTTTCCAAAGGGAGAGGGTGTCGCACCCTCTCTCAGAGGAAGTTCTTTGTTCTGCCATCCTGGGCCAGGCCTGGCTGGACCCCAGGAGGGCAGATGCCTGTCTGAGGGGTTGGCAGCAGCAACAGCTGCAGTGAAACCCCTGGAAGGGCAGTTTGGCAGTACCAGGGTCTGTGCTACAGACCACTGGGATCATGGGATTGTGCCAACTATGCCAGGATGGCATAGAGGGGGCAATTCCATGATCATAGACATGTTACATGGCCATATTCGGAGTTACCATTGTGAAGCTACATATAGGTAGTGACCTATATGTAGTGCACGCGTGTAATGGTGTCCCCGCACTCACAAAGTCCGGGGAATTGGCCCTGAACAATGTGGGGGCACCTTGGCTAGTGCCAGGGTGCCCTCACACTAAGCAACTTTGCACCTAACCTTTACCAGGTAAAGGTTAGACATATAGGTGACTTATAAGTTACTTAAGTGCAGTGTAAAATGGCTGTGAAATAACGTGGACGTTATTTCACTCAGGCTGCAGTGGCAGGCCTGTGTAGGAATTGTCAGAGCTCCCTATGGGTGGCAAAAGAAATGCTGCAGCCCATAGGGATCTCCTGGAACCCCAATACCCTGGGTACCTCAGTACCATATACTAGGGAATTATAAGGGTGTTCCAGTAAGCCAATGTAAATTGGTAAAAATGGTCACTAGCCTGTTAGTGAAAATTTGGAAAGAAATGAGAGAGCATAACCAATGAGGTTCTGATTAGCAGAGCCTCAGTGAGACAGTTAGTCACTACACAGGTAACACATTCAGGCATACTTATGAGCACTGGGGCCCTGGGTTACCAGGGTCCCAGTGACACATACAACTAAAACAACATATATACAGTGAAAAATGGGGGTAACATGCCAGGCAAGATGGTACTTTCCTACACAACCCCCCCCCAAACGAAGGACAATAAGACTAGCCATGACCTGATGAGTCTTCATTGTCTAAGTGGAAATATCTGGAGAGTCCATCTGCATTGGAGTGGCTACTCCCAGGTCTATGTTCCACTGTATAGTCCATTCCCTGTAGGGATATGGACCACCTCAACAATTTAGGATTTTCACCTTTCATTTGTTTTAGCCAAAGTAGAGGTTTGTGGTCTGTCTGAACAATGAAGTGAGTGCCAAACAGGTATGGCCTCAACTTCTTCAGAGCCCAGACCACAGCAAAGGCCTCCCTCTCTATGGCAGACCAACGCTTTTCTCTAGGGGTCAACCTCCTACTAATAAAAGCAACAGGTTGATCCTGGCCCTCAGAATTAAGTTGTGATAGGACTGCCCCTACTCCTAATTCAGATGCATCAGTTTGGACATAGAATTTTTTAGAGTAACAAGGGCTTTTCAGGGCAGGTGCAGAGCACATGGCCTGCTTCAGCTCCTCAAAAGCTTTCTGACAGTTTGCTGTCCATAATACCTTTTTAGGCATTTTCTTGGATGTGAGGTCATTAAGAGGGGCTGCAATGGAGCCATAGTTCTTAATGAACCTCCTGTAGTACCCAGTGAGGCCTAGGAAGGCTCTCACCTGAGTCTGAGTGATAGGGGGAACCCAATCAATAATTGTTTGGATTTTCCCCTGAAGTGGTGCAATCTGTTCCCCACCAACAAGGTGTCCCAGATAAACCACCTTCCCCTGCCCTATCTGGCACTTTGAAGCCTTGATAGTGAGGCCTGCCTTCTGCAGGGCCTCCAAAACTTTCCATAGATGGACCAGGTGATCATCCCAGCTGGAGCTAAAGACAGCTATATCGTCCAAATATGCTGCACTGAAAGCCTCCAGCCCTTGCAGGACTGTGTTCACCAACCTTTGAAAAGTGGCAGATGCATTTTTCAAACCAAAGGCATTACAGTAAATTGGTAGTGTCCTCCAATGGTTGAAAATGCAGTTTTAGGTTTAGCATCTTCTGACAATTTGATCTGCCAATACCCTGCAGTCAAATCAAAAGTGCTTAGATACTTGGCAGATGCCAGTGTATCTATGAGCTCATCTGCCCTGGGTATAGGGTGTGCATCAGTTTTGGTTACCAAGTTGAGACCTCTATAGTCTACACAAAACCGCATTTCCTTCTTTCCATCTTTGGAATGGGGTTTTGGTACAAGTACCACAGGAGAAGCCCATGGACTTTCAGAGTGCTCAACCACTCCTAGTTCTAACATTTTCTGCACCTCTTGCTTTATGCAGTCCCTGACATGGTCAGGCTGCCTATAGATCTTACTTTTGACAGGTAAACTGTCTCCAGTATCTATAGTGTGCTCACACCAAGAAGTGGTACCTGGCACAGTAGAGAAGAGTACAGAGAATTGATCGAGGAGATTTATGCAATGGTCTTTCTGCTCAGCAGTAAGACAATCAGCCAAAACTACACCTTCCACAAGAGCATCTTGTTCTGTGGAAGAGAAGAGATCAGGTAGAGGATCACTGTCTTCTTCCTGTCCCTCATCAGTTGCCATGAGCAGGGTGAGATCAGCCCTGTCATAGTAGGGTTTCAGGCGGTTGACATGGAGCACCCTAAGGGGACTCCTGGCAGTGCCTAAGTCAACTAAATAGGTGACTTCTCCCTTCTTTTCAACAATTGTGTGGGGTCCACTCCATTTATCTTGGAGTGCTCTTGGGGCCACAGGCTCCAAGACCCACACTTTCTGCCCTGGTTGGTACTGAACCAAAACAGCCTTCTGATCATGCCATTGCTTCTGGAGCTCTTGGCTGGCCTGAAGGTTTTTGCTGGCCTTTTTCATGTACTCAGCCATCCTTGATCTGAGGCCAAGTACATAATCCACAATATCCTGCTTAGGAGCTTTTAAAGGTTGTTCCCAACCCTCCTTTACAAGTGTGAGTGGACCCCTAACAGGGTGTCCAAAAAGAAGTTCAAAGGGGCTGAAGCCCACTCCTTTCTGGGGTACCTCCCTGTAGGCAAAAAGGAGGCATGGTAGAAGGATATCCCATCTCCTGCGGAGTTTTTCAGGGAGACCCATAATTATGCCTTTGAGAGTTTTATTAAATCTCTCCACCAGTCCATTTGTTTGTGGATGATAGGGTGTAGTGAAATTGTAAGTTACACCACACTCCTTCCACATGGCCTTTAAGTATGCAGACATGAAATTGCTTCCCCTGTCTGATACTACTTCCTTTGGGAAGCCCATCCTAGAAAATATTCCCAGGAGGGCCTTTGCCACTGCAGGTGCTGTAGTGGTCCTTAAAGGAATTGCTTCAGGGTATCTTGTGGCATGGTCCACTACCACCAAGATAAACCTATTGCCTGAAGCAGTAGGAGGGTCAAGGGGGCCAACTATGTCAACCCCTACCCTTTCAAAGGGAACCCCAACCACAGGCAGTGGAATAAGGGGTGCCTTTGGGGTGCCACCTGTTTTGCCACTGGCTTGACAGGTTTCACAGGACTTACAAAAATCTTTTTTGTCCTCAGACATCCTAGGCCAATGAAACAATGGAACCAGTCTGTCCCAAGTTTTCATTTGACCCAGGTGCCCAGCTAGGGGAATGTCGTGGGCAAGAGTTAGGAGGAACTTTCTGTACTCCTGAGGAATCACTAGTCTCCTGGCAGCTCCAGGTTTAGGATCCCTGTGCTCAGTGTACAAGAGGTTGTCCTCCCAGTAAACTCTGTGAGAGTCACTGACATCCCCATTAGCCTGTTTGACAGCTTGCTGTCTTAGACCCTCTAATGTGGGACAGGTTTGCTGTGCCACACTCAGCTCCTCCCTGGCAGGCCCCCCTTCACCCAAAAGCTCAGCAGTGTCTGCTTGAAGCTCCTCTGGTGTAGGTTCTGCACAGGGAGGGAATTCTTCTTCCTCAGAAGTAGAATCCACTGTAGAGGGAGGGATAGTAGGAAGTGGTTTGCTTCTACTAGCCCTAGCTTTAGGGAGCACTTGGTCCATTGTTCCAGGATCCAAGCTTCCCTGTCCTTTTTGCTTTTTGGCCTGAGCCCTTGTCAAAGCAAATATATGCCCTGGGATGCCCAGCATTGCTGCATGGGCCTCCAACTCCACATCTGACCAAGCTGATGTCTCCAAATCATTTCCTAGTAGACAACCTACAGGTAAATCTGTGGCTACCACAACTTTTTTTGGACCAGTAACCCCCCCCCAGTTGAGATTAACAACAGCTATGGGGTGGCTAAGTGTGTTGTTGTGGGCATCGGTTACTTGGTACTGGTGACCAAGTGGGTGTTGTTCAGGGTGGACCAGTTTCTCTATGACCATAGTCACACTGGCTCCAGTGTCCCTGTAGGCCTGAACCTCAACACCATTTATTAGGGGTAGCTGCTTGTACTTATCCATATTAAGGGGACAAGCAACTAAGGTGGCTAAATCAATAGCCCCCTCAGAGACTAACACAGCCTCTGTGGCCTCCCTAACAAGGCCAACCCCAACTAAGTTACCAATAGTGAGCCCAGCTACTCCCTTGGATTGGCTATTAGTAGGCTTGCTCCCACCACCACTGCTATTAGTAGGGACACTAGGGGTAGCAGTAGGGGTTGTAGTGGTAGGAGGCATGGTGCTTTTCTTTGGACAACTGGGATCTGTTGTCCAATGGCCTTTTACTTTACATAAATAGCACCATGGTTTCTTTTCTTTGTTTTGATTAAAGGAGGATTTGGGCCCACCACCCCCACCAGAGTGTTTTTGTGGGCCTGATGAAGACTCATTTTTAGATTTGTCCCCACCCTTGTCAGAAGACTTACCATCCTTTTTTTTTTTGCCATCTTTGTCACCCCCTGTATGAACTTTTCTGTTCACCCTTGTTCTGACCCATTTGTCTGCCTTCTTTCCCAATTCTTGGGGAGAGGTCAGATCAGAGTCCACCAAGTACTGGTGCAACAAATCAGACACACAATTATTAAGAATATGCTCTCTCAGGATCAAGTTATACAGGCTGTCATAATCAGTAACTTTACTGCCATGTAACCACCCCTCCAAGGCCTTCACTGAATGGTCAATGAAATCAACCCAGTCTTGTGAAGACTCCTTTTTGGTCTCTCTGAACTTTATCCTGTACTGTTCAGTGGTTAAGCCATAACCATCCAGGAGTGCATTCTTAAGAACTGTAAAATTATTGGCATCACTTTCTTTCACAGTAAGGAGCCTATCCCTACCTTTTCCACTAAATGATAGCCATAGGATAGCAGCCCACTGCCTTTGAGGGACATCCTGTACAACACAGGCCCTCTCAAGTGCAGCAAACCACTTGTTAATGTCATCCCCCTCCTTATAAGGGGGAACTATCTTGTGCAGATTCCTGTAATCATGCTCTTTTGCAGGATGACTATGGGGAATACTGCTGCTGCCACCATGGGTTTCTAAACCCAGTTTCTGTCTCTCCTTCTCTACTTCTAAAGTCTGTCTATCCAAATCCAGCTGTTGCTTCTTGAGCTTCAGTCTGGTTTGTTCCACTCTCAATCTATTGAGCTCCCTTTCTAACAATCTGTCATCAGGGTGGGTGGGAGGGACTTGCCTTGAAACAGAAGTATGGTGAGAATGGACAGAAGGAGACCTGTCCCTTACAGAGGGCACCCTAACAGCTTGGCTCACAGAAACATCAGTACCACTGTGGTGAGAATAAATGCTTTTGCTATGATGTGAGACTACACTATTTGTATGGTGTGACCCAAAATCATTACCAACTATGCTAGACTGTCTAGTAATGGGCAGGCTAGGAAGTTTCTTTCCTGAATCTTTTCCTGGGGGAGTCCCTGGATCAGATTGGGAACCATTAGCTACTTTTTCAACAGATGGGGCACTTCTTGCCTTATCTTGTTCTCTAAGCATGTTAAGTAACAATTCCAAGGAAGGATTCTTCCCTACACTCAAACCTCTCTCTATGCAGAGACTCCTTGCTCCTTTCCAGCTAAGGTGATCATATGCAAGTTTGGACAGATCAACATTTTGGCCTGTGCCAGACATTTTTAGAGAGAGTTAAAGTGATAGAAAAAGAGAAAAAAGTTTGTCAGAGCTTTTAGAAAGACAGAGAAAATTTTTTTAAAAATTTTTTAGAACTTTTTAGAAACTTAGAAGTACTTTTCAGCACTTAGAAAAGAGTGAAAAGAGGAAATGCAAAACTTTTTGGCTATGTGTATATACACTGACCTTGTTTTGTATATTTTTCTCTTATGAAAAGTAGAATGACAAGAGTGGTAAGTAGTCTCAAAGCACTTATCCCACCGCTGCACAACCAATGTAGGAGGCTGGACTGGCTTGTAGTGAGTACCAAGGGGTACTTGCACCTTGCACCAGGCCCAGTTATCCCTTATTAGTGTATAGGGTGTCTAGCAGCTTAGGCTGATAGATAATGGTAGCTTAGCAGAGCAGCTTAGGCTGAACTAGGAGACGTGTGAAGCTACTAAAGTACCACTTAGTGTCATATGCACAATATCATAAGAAAACACAATACACAGTTATACTAAAAATAAAGGTACTTTATTTTTATGACAATATGCCAAAGTATCTTAGAGTGTACCCTCAGTGAGAGGATAGGAAATATACACAAGATATATATACACAATAGCAAAAATATGCAGTATAGTCTTAGAAAACAGTGCAAACAATGTATAGTTACAATAGGATGCAATGGGGAAACATAGGGATAGGGGCAACACAAACCATATACTCCAAAAGTGGAATGCGAACCACGAATGGACCCCAAACCTATGTGACCTTGTAGAGGGTCGCTGGGACTATTAGAAAATAGTGAGAGTTAGAAAAATAACCCTCCCCAAGACCCTGAAAAGTGAGTGCAAAGTGCACTAAAGTTCCCCTAAGGACAAAGAAGTCGTGTTAGAGGAATAATGCAGGAAAGACACAAACCAACAATGCAACAACGCTGGATTTCCAATCTGGAGTACCTGTGGAACAAGGGGACCAAGTCCAAAAGTCACAAGCAAGTCGGAGATGGGCAGATGACCAGGAAATGCCAGCTGTGGGTGCAAAGAAGCTTCTACTGGACAGAGGAAGCTGTGGTTTCTGCAGGAACGCAAAGGGCTAGAGACTTCCCCTTTGGAGGACGGATCCCTCTCGCCTTGTAGAGTTGTGCAGAAGTGTTTTTCCGCCGAAAAAATGCCAACAAGCCTTGCTAGCTGCAAATCATGCGGTTAGCGTTTTTGGATGCTGCTGTGGCCCAGGAGGGACCAGGAGGCCGCAAATTGGACCAGGAGAGAGAGGGGACGTCGAGCAAGACAAGGAGCCCTCTTACCAGCAGGTAGCACCTGGAGAAGTGCCAGAAACAGGCACTACGAGGATGCATGAAACGGTGCTCACCCGAAGTCGCACAAAGAAGTCCCACGTCGCCGGAGAACAACTTAGGAGGTCGTGCAATGCAGGTTAGAGTGCCGTGGACCCAGGCTGGACTGTGCACAAAGGATTTCCGCCGGAAGTGCACGGAGGCCGGAATAGCTGCAAAAGTCGCGGTTCCCAGCAATGCAGTTTAGCGAGGTGAGGCAAGGACTTACCTCCACCAAACTTGGACTGAAGAGTCACTGGACTGTGGGAGTCACTTGGACAGAGTTGCTGGATTCGAGGGACCTCGCTCGTCGTGCTGAGAAGAGACCCAAGGGACCGGTAATGCAGCTTTTTGGTGCCTGCGGTTGCAGGGGGAAGATTCCGTCGACCCACGGGAGATTTCTTCGGAGCTTCTAGTGCAGAGAGGAGGCAGACTACCCCCACAGCATGCACCACCAGGAAAACAGTCGAGAAGGCGGCAGGATCAGCGTTACAGAGTTGCAGTAGTCGTCTTTGCTACTATGTTGCAGTTTTGCAGGCTTCCAGCGCGGTCAGCAGTCGATTCCTTGGCAGAAGGTGAAGAGAGAGATGCAGAGGAACTCGGCTGAGCTCTTGCATTCGTTATCTAAAGTTTCCCCAGAGACAGAGACCCTAAATAGCCAGAAAAGAGGGTTTGGCTACCTAGGAGAGAGGATAGGCTACTAACACCTGAAGGAGCCTATCAGAAGGAGTCTCTGACGTCACCTGGTGGCACTGGCCACTCAGAGGAGTCCAGTGTGCCAGCAGCACCTCTGTTTCCAAGATGGCAGAGGTCTGGAGCACACTGGAGGAGCTCTAGACACCTCCCAGGGGAGGTGCAGGTCAGGGGAGTGGTCACTCCCCTTTCCTTTGTCCAGTTTCGCGCCAGAGCAGGGCTAAGGGGTCCCCTGAACCGGTGTAGACTGGCTTCTGCAGAATTGGGCACATCTGTGCCCAAGAAAGCATTTCCAGAGGCTGGGGGAGGCTACTCCTCCCCTGCCTTCACACCATTTTCCAAAGGGAGAGGGTGTCGCACCCTCTCTCAGAGGAAGTTCTTTGTTCTGCCATCCTGGGCCAGGCCTGGCTGGACCCCAGGAGGGCAGATGCCTGTTTGAGGGGTTGGCAGCAGCAACAGCTGCAGTGAAACCCCAGGAAGGGCAGTTTGGCAGTACCAGGGTCTGTGCTACAGACCACTGGGATCATGGGATTGTGCCAACTATGCCAGGATGGCATAGAGGGGGCAATTCCATGATCATAGACATGTTACATGGCCATATTCGGAGTTACTATTGTGAAGCTACATATAGGTAGTGACCTATATGTAGTGCACGCGTGTAATGGTGTCCCCGCACTCACAAAGTCCGGGGAATTGGCCCTGAACAATGTGGGGGCACCTTGGCTAGTGCCAGGGTGCCCTCACACTAAGCAACTTTGCACCTAACCTTTACCAGGTAAAGGTTAGACATATAGGTGACTTATAAGTTACTTAAGTGCAGTGTAAAATGGCTGTGAAATAACGTGGACATTATTTCACTCAGGCTGCAGTGGCAGGCCTGTGTAAGAATTGTCAGAGCTCCCTATGGGTGGCAAAAGAAATGCTGCAGCCCATAGGGATCTCCTGGAACCCCAATACCCTGGGTACCTCGGTACCGTATACTAGGGAATTATAAGGGTGTTCCAGTAAGCCAATGTAAATTGGTAAAAATGGTCACTAGCCTGTTAGTGACAATTTGGAAAGAAATGAGAGAGCATAACCACTGAGGTTCTGATTAGCAGAGCATCAGTGAGACAGTTAGTCACTACACAGGTAACACATTCAGGCATACTTATGAGCACTGGGGCCCTGGGTTACCAGTGTCCCAGTGACACATACAACTAAAACAACATATATACAGTGAAAAATGGGGGTAACATGCCAGGCAAGATGGTACTTTCCTACACACTCCACAACATTCCTCCTCCTCATGTGGTCTTCATTGTAGGCCAGTTGTGCATCTGTTGCAGGATTTCCAAAAGGTGTCATGACCCATGGCTGGATGTCGTAACCTTGGTCAGCAGCAAAGGAATGTGAGAACATGTATCACTCATGCACATTAGTCAATTGCTAGGTGGTAGGGAAGTGGTGTATCAGACTAACATTTGGTATTGTGTGTGTTCCTGTTTGGATGTATGGTTGTATTGGTTTGTGGTAGTGCACTTTCCGATCATGGGCTGTGGCTTAGGTACATGGTGATTGTAATTGGAAATTTTGTCTGACCATGTCATATGTGCGCAATGTTTTCTATTCTTGAGCCAGGGGACCAAAGTTACAAGGCCCTGGAACCTCCTTGCGCCACATTAGCCTAATTTTTGTAGATACTATTGTGGGCTAACTAGGCAAATAATCACAGAGCCATGGTTAGAAAGTGCCACTACCCATGCTGTGCAACACTTAGGGCCTCATTATGACATTGTCGGTAAATCCTGCTTACCGTCACACTGATGGCCGCCAACATATCGCAGCGATGGGGAGATCCGTTCACCATATTATGACACAAACAAACCAATGTGACAGAATACTGCCACATACACAAATCTGCCAGACCAAAGGTCAGTGCTAAAGTGTTGATACCAACACCCATACCGTTACGTCAAAGAAACAACGCCCACCACATTATGAGCCAGGAATCACCACTGCAGACATTCAACGGCTGTAAACCATTGCCGGTACATTCCACCACGCTCAGAATGGACACCCACATACAAAGCAACACTACATTGGCCAATATCAAAAACACACCTGACCCCAATACACACAACACACACACACACCCACTATACCCACAACCCCTTACGAACAACAATTGCTACCAGAAGACTGAGAAGAAGAGCACAGAGACAACAAGAAGCACAATACCCACACCCATACATCCTTCATGCACTCCACATCACACACCCCACCACATAATACAACACACTCTCACCAACACACACCACACAATACCCATGGCACCACAAAGGTACTCCCCGTTTCACTGAGGATGAGTTAAGGGTCATGGTGAAGGAAATTGTCAGGGTAGAGCCAAAGTTCTTTGGAGCACAGGTACCTCAGATTTCCATTGCAAGGAAGATGGAGCTATGGTGGAAAATTGTGGACAGGGTGAATGCCATGGGACAGCACCCAAGAACAAGGGACGACATCAGGAAGAGGTGGGATGATGTACGGGGGAAGGTACGTTCCATTGCATCAAGGCACCAGCTTGCCATACAGAGGACTGGCTTCGAACCCCCACCTCCTCCCCAACAGCTTACAGTATGGGAGGAGCAAGTCTTGGCAATACTGCATCCAGAGGGACTCACTGGAGTAGCCGGAGCACTGGACACTGGTAAGTCAACATTTACTACCTATCACCCCCCATACCTGCATGCCATCTCACATCCTCACCCCAACTCCCATCACTCCACTCCATCCCACAAAACACACCTACACATATGCTTAACTTCAATGCCAATCCCTGCATGCCATACCAATACATGGACACCCCTCCCAGCCCTGCATGGACACCCATCACAAATGCACAGCATAGGTAAACTTACATACCCACAACACATCACCATACACAAACAAAAGCTGGCAGGGCATCACTAACGATAGAGGGGAAGCCAGCGATGTACAAATGTCATACATATGAAGCATAGTACATCATTTACATCCCCACAGGTACCCCAGCCAATTTCAGTGGCGAGGAGGTACCACCACTACCTAGTCCCCCAACAGAAGATGCCCCAGTGATGACAATAACTCTGGACTTCAGGATCTGGAGGACCTACCTGGCCCATCAGGGAGCACTGGACAGCCAGTTACCCAAGCACAATCATAGTTCACCACAGAGCCTCCCCCATCAGTATCCAACACTACAACACCCACCCAGCGTACCCAAATCTCTGTCCCCAGGACACATCAATCAACAGTGTGCCCACCTGTACAGGGACCCCAGGCCACACCTCGCCCCCAAGACAATCAGGGACCTGGGGTCAGTGGCAGTGGGCACACCGTTCAGGGGATGGTGCACAGGCCACCAGGGACAGTGGGGGACTGCTGTGCACCAGGGGGCGAATAGGACCAGGGAACTGACTCTCCAGAAGGCACGATCCTGGGAGCCTACCAACATTCCCAGGATACGATGGGCCAGATCCTTGCCAACATGCAGGAGAACAGGCAACTTCAGGAGGGACAGTATCAGGGGATCAGGGAGGACTTGCAGGGCATCAACACTACCCTGGTCTCCATAGCAGGGGTGCTGGCAGACATGGCCAACATCATGAAAGAGACAACAGCACACCAGCGGGCACCTACCACTAGCCAGTCAACTAAACAGCCCTCACCTTCTGCTGCCACTAGAGGCCCTGCCACAGGACCCACAGGCCACCAGCATACCTCCCTCCGCAGAAGGTGAACCATCCAGCAAACGTTCCCTGCAACCCAGACAGAAGCCAGAGACAATTGCCACAACCACCTCCAGGAAATGAGACTCTCCTGATTGTCCCCCTTGTGTGCCACCCAATCACCTTGTCCACCTTGAACTGCCTTTGCACCCCTTCCAATGGCTACTTGGACACTGCACCTGTGCTACAAACTGGAACAATACCCTGGACTTTCCTCCATCATCACCTCATTCCATTGCACTTTCCCCTCAATTTCTTAGCACTACTATAAACACCCTTGGACAAAACTCGACTGCTAGTATTTCATGTATTGAAAATTTGTATTAATGGAAATAGCTACATCCATTATAAATTAACTGTACATTGTGAGAGCATAGAAATAATGACCTGCAACTGGCTGTAGTCAGCACATCACACACAGTTGTTATATCACCAACATCTGTAAAATGACAAACCATAGGTGACAGTAAGTAGAGGTAAAAGGAAGTTAATGCCATCATGCCACAGCCACACAGAATACACCAATAGTCATAGAAATGTTAAGTTGCACTGTCTCACCTGTGTGTCATTGGAAGTACAGACATATAAATGATGTTCTGTTGTCCTCATCCTCAGCCTCTTTATCCTCACTGTCATCAGGGTCTGCTGCAGCCACAGGGGCATCTCCAGTCTCCTCCTCCTGCAGAAAAGGCACATGGCATCAGAGGGCTAGGTTGTGTCAGATGGAGGCACCTGAACCGGAACTTCAGGAGGCCAAAGGTTCCCTCTATGATCCTCCTGGTTCACATATGTGCCTCATTATAATGTTCTTCAGCCCTTGTCCTGGCATTCCTCATGAGGGTCAGCAGCCACAATAGATTTGGGAAACCAGAGTCACCTGCAGGTATTTGAGGGACAACATTTAGCCACACACTATCCTATGAGGTCAACATCAGAGGCATACATTAACAGACATTGGGTGGGGACCAAGGCTCACCAATAAGCACACCCTGTGCCTCTGTAGTTGGGCCATCACATTTGGGTTTTGTTTTTCCTCAGAACAAAGGCATCATGCACCGACCCAGGATACTTAGCATTGACTTGCAAGATGCACTTGTCTGCCAGGCACATCATCTGCACATTCAGTGAGTGGAAACTCTTACGATTCCTGAACACTTGTTCATTCTGGTGGGGGGACAAACGCAATATGTGTACCATCAATCGCCCCAATACTATTGGAGATACGTCCCAATCCTTGGAATCTGGCCTTCACAGTGGCCAATTCTTCCACCTGGAAAGAAATGTAGATGCACATGTGTTTTACCAAGGAAGACAACACTCTTGCCAGCACGATTGAGAACATTGGCTGTGACATTCCTGCTGCCAAGCCCACTGTCACTTGGAAAGAACCAGTTGCCAAGAAATGGAGCACTGATAGCACTTGCATAAGAGGTGGGGTCCCAGTTTTGTTAACAGATAGAGGAGATCAGGTCTGACTCCAATTGGGCACACAGCTCTGTGATTGTGGCCTTGTCCAGTCTATAGATGAGTATAATGTGCCTGTCCTTCAGTGTAGCTGTCGAGACAGGGCCACTCACCTGAAAAGCAGGATGTCTGCAGGGGCGATGGTACGCCCCCCCCCAACCTCCTACAACAACTCTCTGCACTTCCTAGTGGACACAGAAATCCCAGCAGGTGTCCCAAAAGGGAAGGGGGAGTGTAAGAGAAAGAGACAAAACACTGCCAAGTCTTGCTGGTCCAGCCAGGCACCCTGTAACTTCGGAGGGGCAGGTCATTGTTGACAGAGTGATAGTAGAGTTAGTGCACTCAACTTCCTTGAAACTGAATCTCTCTTTCTGATATGGGCACAGGAGCAGTAGAAGAACACCAGGATGCTCCAGCACTTTTCTTGGATAATAATAACTGTTGGCACAATTACTAACACTGCATTACCAAAACCCCAAACTGAGTACCATAACAATAAGTACTGCGACACTAGGGCTGGCTTCACAGAGATTCACCGTTGCACACTACAATTAGAACTGTGGTTGCACTTATCATGCACAAGAAAGACAAACAAGGGCATTAATTATATCACATATAACCTTCCTGCGTGCATAGGGTTAAACTAAAAGGAACAAAAACAATCCAAGAAATACAAATGTCTACTCTGGGTTTAAACAGTTAGGGTGGTTTGTTTTCACTGTGTGTGTGAAAAACCCTTCAAAAGCAAATTCCTCAAACCTGAAACACAGGTATGAATGACACAATTAAAATCCGAGAGTTATGCTATTAGAGAAAGAAAAGTCATGTGATTGCTATTTTAAAATTGCACTGACACTTTGGCGGTCATTCTGACTGCGGCGGGCGGCGGTCGCCGCCCGCCATGCGGTTACCGCCGAATGACCGCCCCGCAGTCATAAGACCGCGGCGGCCATTCCAACTTTCCCGCTGGCCCGGCGTGCGACCGCCAAAAGGCTGCCCGCTGGCCCAGCGGGAAAGCCCCTGCAGGGGTGTGACGGATGCAGTGGTACCCGTCGCGATTTTCACTGTCTGCTAGGCAGACAGTGAAAATCTGTAGGGGGCCCTGTGAGGGGGCCCCTGCACTGCCCATGCCAGTGGCCCCACGACACCCGTTCCCGCCATCCTGGTTCTGGCGGTGACAACCGCCAGAAACAGGCTGGCGGGAAGGGAGTCGGAATCCCCGTGGCGGCGCTGCAAGCAGCACTGCCATGGAGGATTCCCTGGGCCAGGGGAAAACCGGCGGGAAACCGCCGGTTCCCCTTTTCTGACCGCGGCTTTACCGCCGTGGTCAGAATGGCCCAGGAAGCACCGCCAGCCTGTTGGCGGTGCTTCCGCTGCCCTCCGCCCTGGCGGTCATGGACCACCAGGGTCGGAATGACCCCCTTTGTGTAGTACTTGACCTCAAGCAGATTTCCTGAAGCACATTTAGGCAAGTAACTACAATAAAAATGTAGAATGTTCAGAAATGCATTTGTCTCTTCAAGATAAGCACTCAGCCGAAATACAAGGTCTCAAATAAACCAGCTGTTCTAGGAAAGTGCGGTGCTCAAAGAACAAACTCCCTGGAGAATACTAGTCACTTAGCTGCAGTCTTTTCCGGGGTGCTGGAGGAAAGCCTGGCGTCAGCTGGTACAGGAACGAAGAAAATAATTGCCTCAAAAGTCCTGAATACGAGGATGATATCAGGGGCTGGACTGCCAAATCAGATGCTGAGATCAGGAAGCAAAACAAAGCCAAGCAGGGAGGCATGCTTCACTCTGCTATTTATAGCCAATCAGGAAAGCAGTTGAGTTTCCACATGTGGATGAGTTACAACACCAAATTAGAAGCACATGTCTGCACCACCCCCAATTAGAAGCACATGTCTGCACCACACCCAATTAGAAGCACATGTCTACACCTGCTCACATTAGCAAACAAGCATTGGTAAAACAAGCATTGATAAAACCAATTGTGTAACAAAGCACATTATCTTTACTTAGAAACATAAAGGTTTAATCAAGAACAGAGATATGATTTAACCCTAATCCTTGGGGATGCTGACAGATAATGCAGGAGGCACCTTGGGGATTTCTGACAGTAGTTAAGTCCACAAGGGGTCTGTACAAGGGGTATGTCTCCACCTCCTATTCATCCGCAGAGATGGGTATCTAAGGGACACAAGAGTGAGTAAGCGGTCACAACTGGAACAATGGAACCAAAACTTCAGTCTACTTGGTCCACTTATGTAATGGCATAGTGTTAATGGCGAGGTATGTGCCAATCTAATCTATGACGCAGTTTTTGTCAATATGACTGTTCCCCCCCCTGAAATGGTGACTGCCTGTCCTTTATGTAGGGACAGGTAGAAGTGAGGTTGGGCGTCGTTACGGAAGGCAGTCTTGCACCGCCGTGCAACTCCACATTGGATAATATAGTGCTCAGTGGAGTACAGTGGCCAATGGGGATCTGCGCCGGCAGTGACGATGTACACCGCCGAGGATGTGACCACAATTTTCTATCTGATTCCTCACTTATTTCCTGACCTTCAACAGGAGAACACCTGCACTTCGTGTGCTGCTGTGACCTTTGTCTGGAATCCACCATGGCCCGTTTGACTGGGTAAAGGGGCAATGCCTTCACTTTGGAAGAGTTGGAGACTAGTAGATGGGGTCCTACCCCAGTACGGACTGCTGTATGGGCCTCCAGACCAACAGGTGAATACCCTTTGGGCACAATGCATGTGGGAAGGATGCATGGAGATGTGTGTGCAAGCATCGTGTCATGGGGGAAGGAATGTCTTGTGCTGGTGTACATGGTGTGCGTCGGGCGATGTGAGTACCAATGTGATGGAAACGGGTATGGTGGGCCATTTGTGTGACAGGCTGGACTGTTTGTTAAATGGTGTTCTCCTGTCTGTATTGCCTCTGCAGGTCAGCTCCATCAAAAGAAGGAATTATGGTGTGCCATCACCAAGGACGTGGGGACCCTGAGGGTCTATGGCAGGCAGAACACCTACTGCCGGAAACAATGGAAGGACCTGAGACGCTGGGCACGGAAGACCGCAGAGGCACAACTGGGGATGGCCTCCTAATGAGGAAAGGGTGCACGTCGGAACCTGACCCCCTCTCATGGCCCGCATACTGGCGGTGGCCTACCATGAGCTGGATGGGTGCTTGAGGGAATCACAGCAGCCACAAGGGGGTAAGTACAATGGGTATCATTACAAATGTTGGCAGGTGGGCTGGGATCCGGGTGGTGGATGTGAGTTAGTGTGTGCTCCTTAGGCCAGACATTGTAGCGTGGGTCATCTCTAGGGTAATGGGTGTTTTTCAAATACAGGTAATCTAACTTGTCAGCAGTCCATTTCAGACAGGGCAACGTGGGTCCCAGGAGGGCTGCAGTTGGTGGTATGTGGCCCTCATCTTGCCTTAGCATCTAGCCATATCACTGGCAGTGCAATGTATAGTGCTTAAGCCTGTTCCCTGTGTGTGACGGTGCTGTGTATGCCAAATGTGGTGTTGGTGCAGTCATTGACCAAGTGTATCCTTTATCTCCCCCCTTTCGTGTTTTGTTATCCTGTCCTTGTGTGCATTAGCATCATCTGGCGGAGGAGCAGGGGCATCGGTGACAGAGAGAGCTGCATCCCACATGGCCCTGGAGGCAGAGTCCACCGACGTCGAAGGAACCAGTGGGACAGAGGTGGAGGGGAGCACCACGGCAGAGACAGGAGTAGATGACACAGACTTAGATACCTCCTCCGTTGGGAGCTCCCTGGTGGTGGCAGAAACCTCTGTGACCACCCCAGATGCAGGTACATCTGCCACCCCTGTACCAGCACCGCCCTCCAAGTGGCCCCTCAGCAAATTGCCCATGCCCGCTCGCCCAGGAGGGTGGGCATCTCCTTCGCCCCAGGCACCTCAGGCCCTGCCCCATTTAGCCCTGCTGCCCTGAGTGGGGAGGCTATTGACCTCCTGAGCTCCATCTCTGTAGGGAAATCAACCATTGTGAATGACATCCAGGGGCTGGCATCCCAGAAGCAGCAATGCAATGCATTCCTGGAGGGCATTCACTGAGGATTGGTGGCCCAACAGAGATCGATTCAGGCTCTGGCCTCCTCTCTGATAGAAGCCATTGGCCCTGTTTCTACCATCCCCCCTCCAGCTCACACTGCCCGGTTCCATTCCTCTCAACCCCAACCCATCCCAGGCACATATACAGATGAGCATGCAGACAAGGCTTCACACAAGAGTGGCACAGGCAAATACAAGCACCACACTTCATCCCACAGGCACTCACGCAAACACCATACATTTGCAGACACAAAACCTTGCACTGCTTCCACTGTCCCCTCTTCCTCCTCCTCCACTTCCCTCCCAGTCACGCCCACAGTCACACCTGCATGCACTACATCAGCATCCACTACCAACATAACCACACCAAGCAGAACACACACCTCACTTGCAGACACATCCACAACATCCAAGCACGCGTCCCCTTTGTCCTCTCCCACCGTGTCTGTCCCCCCTCCTAAAGGACACAAACACAAGCATTCTCACACCCAACAGCCACCCACCTCACACCAGCATACTGCCCATGCATCTGCACCCAAGTCCAGCAGACATACACCTCCAACTACCACTCCCTCATCCTACACTCCCATTACTCCTCCCTCCTCCCGCCGCACCGTCCCCAAAAAGCTTTTCCTTTCCCAGTTTGACCTCTTCCCTGCCCCTCCCCCATCCTGCCGGTATGGGCAGGGTACCAAGGACACAGCCCAGCACCTCAGCCAAACAGTCCACGGGGACAGTAGGAGCACCACCTGCTCATGGTGGTAAGGATACCACACCTTCATTGCAGAAGGGGAAGGAACCAGCACTACCAGAGAAGAAGGGGAAGGGGTCTGCACCACCTGTGAAGAAGGGGAAGAAGCCTGCACCACTTGGAAAGATTGGGAAGGGGCCTGCACCATCTGTAAAGAAGGAGAAAGAGGCTGCACCACCATTCAGAGAGGGGAAGAGGCCCTCCACCCCTACCAGGAAGGGTAAGGTATCCATGACTCATGTACAGGAGGAGACAAAGCACTCTACGCCAGCAGAGGCTGTCAGGCTGACACCGCCACCACCACCAGATGTCACATGGCCCCCACTGCCAGCTGCGGATATGCAGCCATCGGAGAGTGCAGAGGCTGCCCAGGAGCCACCTCCATCCACCACCACAGTGCAGCCATCAGAGAGTGCAGAGGCTGCCCTGGAGGCCTCTCCAACCACCACAGCGCAGCCGTCACCGTCAGCAGATACCATGTAGGCCACACTCCAGGGGCTGTTGTGCGAGTTGTCCCCCTCCAGAACCAGTGGGAAAGTCAACCACCTGAGAGACTGTGGCCTTGCACTCCCCAGGACAGAGCACTGGGCATGTTGCCCCCTCCAGAACCAGTGGGAAAGTCACCCACTCCAGGGACTGTGGCCTTGCACTCCCCAGGACAGAGCAATGGGCATGTTGCCCCTTCCTGAACCAGTGGGCAAGTCACCCTCTCCAAAGACTGTGGCCTTGCACTCCCCAGGTCAGAGCAATGGGCATGTTGCCCCCTCCAGAACCAGTGGACAAGTCACTCACTCCAAAGACTGTGGCCTTGCACTCCCCAGGACAGAGCAATGGGCTTGTAGCCCCTCCAGAATCAGAGGGCAAGTCACTCATTCCAGACACTGTGGCCTTGCACTCCCCAGGACAGAACTTTGGGCATGTTACCCCCACCAGAACCAGTAGGCAAGTCGCCCACTTCAGAGACTGTGGCCTTGCACTCCCCAGGACAGAGCAATGGGCATGAAGTCCCCTCTAGAACCAGTGGGGAAGTTCCCGTATTCAGCTGAGGTGCCCCCATCCCCCTGAGGTGCCTTCGCACTTGCAAAATGATGCCCCTGAAGTGCTCTCTCTAGATGTGTCAGATACAGGTTGGGCCTTGGACTGTGCCCTGTGGCCTTGTGTGCCCTTTTGACTGGGTATTGGCCCTTTATGTACATCTGTAAACATGTGGTTCATGTGGTGGGTTTTGCTATGCTAATACATTATCAGGACTACAGCAATGAGGTCCGTGTTTTACTATGCCGTGTGTCGTGTGCCATTGGTTGACATGTGCTGCTGGTTGAGTGTATGGTGTGTGTGTGTATGGTGTGTGTGGTGCGTGTGTGTGTCACTCTCGTTTTCCTCCCTCCTTTGTGTGCTAGGCGGCTGTACTCACTGTCCTCGTCTTAGTTGGCATTGGTGTTCCAGGTGGAGCATGACGTGGAAGATCATCTAAAAACTTGCAGTTCGGGTTCCATGGCGGCGTGGTTCTTCCCTGGGTCTCCAATGGGAGTCCTTTCACTTCTGGGCTCTGTTTCTTCCAGGCTTTTCTTGGCATTGGTACCGCCCAGGAAAAGGTGGAGGTTTCATGTGTCTTAATATGGTGGGCGGTACTTTGTCTCCCCCCGGCTGTTGTTGACTACCCCTGTGGTGACTGTTGTTTCCACTGTAGCGGTTGGTGGTGTACATTGGCTGTCTATGGGACTTGTCACCGCCATGGTCATTATTTGGTGGAACTTACCACCAGCCTGTTGGCGGTATTACCACCACTTTATCACTCACCACCAGGGTCATAATGAGGGCCTTAGTGTACCGTAGCAACACATTATGCCTGTGCAGAACCTCATGTATCCATTGTGCTGAAGCTAAAATGGTGCAGCGGTAGAGAAGAGGTTCCAATGAATATAATTCACCTGGTACTTTTGACCCCTGCACAGAGCAAGCATAAAAATGGGCCATACCATTGCTTTACATGTGGGCCTATGTACTGTGCAGGATTTGCACAATACATTTGGCATTTATATGACACAGTCCATCAATGGCATCCATCATGTTGACAATATTGCACCTACTATGTGCCATGATGCGCCATAAGTTGACTACAGCAGACATATGTTGGGTGTAGGGGGGCACTAAGGTGCCCAAGTGAGGTAGCACTGCTATAGATGCTGTTCAGCATTCCTGGAATGTGTCCCTTAGTGCTTTCACTTAAGACCTGCAGAAGAGTGATGTAGTAGACATGTGTTCCTATTTTGCTTGTTGTGTGCCATGGAACAGGTGTAGGTCCCTGTGTGTTAGATGTCAATTCCACCCCTTTGCCCTAGGAATACCTCCCTTGCCCAAAATGTAGTTGTTGGCAATTGCTGGCTGGCATGCATATGTGCCTGAGGTTCATATGTCCAGTGTGGGACAGTTATATGGGATGCATTGCGATGTATGAATGATTTATCAGACAGCTGAGGGGCAGGACAGGGGATGCTGTGCTTTTCAGTAGTGCCCTGCTTCAGGAATCCAGCCCTGCTAAGTTCCATGGATCCTCATTCATGTACATTTCTGGCCTCTCTGTGTACATTGCTTTGATGTCTGACACTGTGTGGTAGAGTGGGTGTACAAAGGACTCTCGTCTAAGATGGTAGAGTTTGATCACTTCTTCTTCCCTGAGGGCCAGGATGCTTGCACAGTGGCAAAAGATTCTCTCCCGTCTTCTACGCTGTCTTTGTGGCTGCTGTGGTGGTGTTTGCAGTTGCTGCAGTGGTGCTGGTAGCACTTGGCGCTGTCGCTGTCGTCTTCTACGGGTGCCAAGCTGTAGGATTAACACTTCCATGGGGTCCTGTTGCTTTCCAATGCTCCTTCTGTGTGTTTCTCTGATGTAGTAGTGTGTGGGGCACATTTTAACGCCTGGTTTGACCAGGCGGTAAAATTTTGATGCTAATCTGACTTAGCTTCATGTTTTGGAGCTGCTCCTTTGCATGTGTAATTTTTCCATCAGGTTGTAAATTTGGCGCTACCGGGCTAGCGTCATTTTTTAGGAGGAAACACGTACTTTGCATACCATTGTTGTTAAATGACACAAGGTGAGGTGGTGCTCCCAAAAAAATTATGCTAAGTCAAACTTTTGATGCTAGACTGCTCTAGACTCAAAATCTAAATATGCTGTTAAGTTTGTGCCGCTTTTGCATTAAATCTGGGTTGAATTACCACAAGATGCTGTCAAAAAACAAAATCCGATCCATCAAGAAATAAGATGCCACTTTTGGGCAAATCAATGTTTAAATCGTATTTTTTTGCGACCTCGAGAGGTTCAGGGTAAAACGGAAGTTGCTTTATCCTCTTTCAGAGAGGGACTGGGAAAAGAGGGAACAGAATAGATTGAAATACTTCACAACCCTTTGGGATATAGGGCTTCCTCTAACATTGAGCCTCTCCCTTTGAGTAATAACTTACGTGCAGTGGCTAAAGAGTAGCTCAGTGTTGGTTCTTCTGGCACGTATGTTTCAGGGTTACTGTGCGAGAGAAATCAGATGTCTCTACAAGAATCCTGTTTTGGTGAGGCCTTGTTGAAATCTGGATATTCTCTCCCCGTGATATCACCTTGTAAAGCTGCTTCCCCTTCAGCCTCTTCATCTGTTATAAAGCCGGTGTTGCCCTCGCAAAGGAAGAGAAAGTAATTGGAATTTTTTAGTAGCACACCTAGTATGAACCTTTATTCTAGGGTGACTTTGTTTACATTTACAGGTCCAGAGCTGTCATTTAATCCATCAGTTAATTTGTCAAGTGATTAGGGGGTCATTACGACATTGGCGGGCGGCTACTGCCACCCTCCAAGCGGTAACCGCCGTGCGGCCGCCAATGCGGCCGCACTCCCGCGGCCCCCATTACGACATTCCCGCTGGGCCGGCGGGCGCAAACCAAGTTTGCGCCCGCCGGCCCAGCGAGAATGAGGCCGCAACATAGGAGCCGGTGGTGTTGCGGCCGTGCGACGGGTGCAGTTGTACCCGTCGCGCTTTTCACTGTCTGCTATGCAGACAGGTGAAAAGCTGGCCGGGGGCCCTGTTAGGGGGCCCCTGCACTGCCCATGCCAGTGGCATGGGCAGTGCAGGGGCCCCCAGGGGCCCCAGGACACCCCTTACCGCCAGCCTCTTCCTGGCGGTGCAAACCGCCAGAAACAGGCTGGCGGTAGGGGTGTCATAATCCCCAGGGCAGCGCTGCTTGCAGCGCTGCCCTGGCAGATTATCACCGCCGGGGCTAAAACGGCGGGAAACCGCCAGCCCCCGCGGTGTGACCGCGGCGCTACCACCACGGTCGTAATAGGCCAGGAAGCACCGCCAGCCTGTTGGCGGTGCTTCCGTCATTTTAGCCCTGGCGGTCTCGGACCACCAGGGTCAAAATGACCCTCTAAGTCTGCTCTACTAGAACTCTTATGTGTCTTGAGAGAATGTTGTCTTTCATTCTGCAACTGCTTGAAAAAATGACTGACAGCTCCGATCATATGTTGGACATTTTAACAATAATTTTGAAAGAACATCCATTAAAATGTGAGGGGGTTAATGTTTATGTTGGAATGCAGCCTGCTTCTGTTAAAGTGATTAGTAAATCTAATGTAGCACTGCACGTTTGTTGTCCAACATCAAAACTATCAGCATTTGTGGATGAACTCAAATCTGGGCCTGGGGAAGTAGATCTATCATCCCTAGAGCTCCTTTTTAGGGAGGAAGATTGTTCCCCAGTTGCTGAATCAGTGATGTTAGGGAATTTTAAGCCTCCTTATACATATTCTAGTGGTGCAGAAGTGTTCCCTATTTTTTAATCAAGGGGACTCATGAAAGTAACAATCTATCATCAATCAGAACTAGTTGCAATCCCTGGGAAAACAAAAAAGAAAGTTGGTAAAAAGGGTAAAGGGAAACTAAAATGATTTAGAGAAAGAGGAGTTAGAAAAATCAAATTCCCAGATAAGCCTTTGCCGCCTTGGCCCCTGGGGAAATAGTGCAGGCTACCCCGGATTTAGGGGGCATACAATTAGTGACTTGTTCTGTGAGTGGGGGTGACTCCAACAACACAAATGTAGGTATTCCATCAAAGGTTGCAGAATTTGAGGTGGAAAGTTATTCTGGCCAAGGAGGCCAAGATAGATCCTTTGGTTTTGGTACCGAATATTTTCAACAAAGGGATAGGGATAGGAAAGATCTTAAAAATGGAAATAGGGTCTCCTCTGGTGGTTATGAAGTCTACCCCTTTACGTTCGGTGCCCCACAATATACCAGAAAAGGCAAAAAATAGTCATCACAATTACTAAGTCCCTCAGAATATAAGTCATAATAGCATGGAAGAAATAAAATCTTTAAATTTTATTGAGTTACTTGAGGATGATTCCTTTTATTTGAATTGCTCATTTGTTTTAAATCTTTTAACCTAGGTACATCGTTCTAGATTGTTTAGGAGTAGCGACTGAGAGTTAATGAAATTGTTAGACTCTGGTATAGAGAAGAAAATGAGGGTTAATTTTAAGTCATCTGTAATCGTAAACTTGACTTTGATAAATGTTGACTTTTTTCTGTCCCAAGGAATTTATATCATTCCATCTCCTCCTCAGATAAGAGATTTGTTGGAGGGGGTGGGAAAGTGTGTACTACTGCCATGCGTCTTTGAAGAATGTACAGTGTCCCAAGAAAAAATAACAGTTGCATCCAAATTGACTGCAATTTCTTGTAAAGATGGTACTAGAGTGGTAGAATGCAATGATCAGAAGTTAGGTCTTTTATCTAGTATTGTAGATGTATCTATATGGGCATGGCTTGCTGGCTGTTTAAACACAAGAAAAAACCTTGCTCCAAATCTATTGAAGATGGGTGTTTAGTAGTATGTTGGAAAACATTAGGATTCTCTCATGGAGTATAGCTGGCTGCTAGACTAACTTAGGGAAAATCTGGAATTTAGACGTATTGGGGTCATTACGACCCCCGGCAGTCGGCGATAATGTGGCGGTAGTACTGCCAACAGGCTGGTGGTACTTACCGCCACATTATGACATTGGCGGGTTGGCTGAAGCCAACCCGCCAATGTACCACTCAGACCGCCACGGCAGTAACAGCCACTGGGCTGGAGATATCCATCTCCAGCCCAGCGGCCGCCATTGTGCCACCTGCAGTATTATGATCCCGCCTACTGCCATGGGGCTTGTGGCATTCGAAACACCATGAAAACCATGGTGGTAGACCATATAAGTGACAGGGAATTCCTTGCCCGTCACTGATAGGGGTCCCCCCTACCTCTCCAGATACCCCCTCCCCCTACCTCTCCAAACCCCCCCACACCTCCTACATCCACTCCCCCTTCACACACACGCATACACAAACACTCATTCACACATACATACACGCATGCATACATCCAATCATACACACATACACACACTTCCAAACATACACTCAGACACGCATTCACATTTCACAATATACACGCACTCACACGTCCGTACATGCACACACGCATTCAACACTCAAAACACACCTGCATTCATGCACACACATACATTTGCACACCCCCACACACACACAACACCCCTCTCCCCTGTCAGAGACCCGACTTACCTGGATCCAGGGGGTCCTCCAGCAGGAGATGGGACGGGGCGCTGCTACCGCCAGCAGCACCCGCCAGCAGAACACTGCCAGGCCATATCATGTGTCATGATACGGCTGGCGGCGGTCTACTGGCGTGGTGCTGCTGGCCGTAGCAGCACCACCTTACCACCATCCGCCAGTATGACCATAGCCGGATTTCCACCATTCTTGTGGCGGAAATCCGGCTGTGGTCATATAATGATGGACGGCTGGTAGCCGCGGTGACGGTCTTTTGGCGGCCGTCGCCACAGCGGTAGGTGGTTTTTACCGCCGATGTTGTAATGAGGGCCATTGTGTCCTGTGATAATTTGCCTACAAGAAACTTGGGCCCCTGCCCCTTTTGATGTTGAACATTTTTATGTAATTAGAATTCCAGGTAAATAGTCACAAAGTGGCCATGCTAGTGGGGGTATTGCGGCACTTCTGTCCACAAACTTTTCTTGGGTGAATCAAGTTTATAGACATCATTCAAATCTGCTACATTGTATTGTACTCCTAGAGCAGAATTGAGATGGATGCCCCCTTGCTCCTTTTATTCTGGTTAGTCTATGTATTTTACCAGGACAAGAAAACACTTATTTGCTAAGTGATTTAGTTGATTATATTAGCCTCGTACTGTCTAAGATGGGGACCTCTAACATTTTAACTATAGGAGACTTTTACACCACTGTCTCTAATCACACCCTTGCTCTTTTTGAGGATAATTAAAGAGAACAGGTGTTAAATATGCCAGCAGCTGTGTTCCCTCGATTCCCCAGGACAAATATAAGAGGTGCTCCTCTCCTGGGAGTTTGTATGAAATGTGATTTTGTTGTTCTCAGAGTGATACTCCAGCATGTTTTACACATACCTCAGTAAAATCAGCAACAATAATTGATTATGTTATTAGTTTTTAAACAGGTTTCCCCTGGGTGTCTTATTCAATAGTAATAAAGAATGTCTGGAGTGATCATAATTGTATGCTTTCTACTATCATAAGGAAACCAGAGTTTAGTCACCTTTGGCAAATTTTCGATAACGAGGAGGTGTTGTTTAGTGTTGCAAATGGGAAGGTTTTATGGACTAAGAAAGATTAACAATGTCTCACTGTCTAATGAAGGAAAATCACTGAGACGATGCCCTCCTCAAGTTGGTTGACAAGTCATATTTGTGGAGGATATGGGGAAATGAGTGTTTAGAGTACCAACGCTGGGAGGTGCTACCAGGAAGGAACATTTAAAGCAGTCTCACAATTTTAATAAAAGGTTTAATTCAAAAGACTTATTATTATTTACAAAGAAGGCAGTTTGTCCATTATTCCAAGAAGAGAAATACATGGATTGCATGTTTAAAAAGAAGATGGACTACATGGTTAAAAAAAAAAAAAAAAGACATAGCTGTGATGATATCTGGATCAAGATAATTGAGGCAGTAAAGTGTAACAATGCAAAAGCTTTTTGGAAAATTATAGGGGTAAATACTGGTTCTCTGGTTGAGCCAAAAATAGATACTATAACCAGCATGGAATGGCAGGATTATGTAACTTCTGTAAATGCCATGAATTCTCAGTGCTCTGATGATTGCATTAAAATTCCTCAAGATGAGGGTTACCTGAGACAATTAACTCCTATTCGTCCCCTTTGCAACAGGACGTATTGCTTCATCTTAAGGCTGCTAGAATTACAGGGGCCATAGGACCAGATCAAATGCCTATTTCTATTATAAAATTAGATTTAGACTTATTTATCTGCACTTTATTTGTTATTGTTATTTCACTGGGAGGGTTCCAAGCTTATGGAGGAGGAATTATGCTGCTGCTCCATAAAGAGGGCTCTGTATACTCTCTGTGTAATTACAGGCGGATTACCTTATTAGATGCTACAGATGGTACAGGAAAGATCTTTGCCCGATTCATCTTAAATTACCTGTTAGAATGAATAGAAGATACAAATATTGTTCCGCTGGAATAGGCTGGGTTTAGAGCGGGTGATTCGACCCTAGATAACATAACTGTGATCGATCTGCTGTTGGAAAAATATATGAAATGGAGGAAAATGCCTGTTTACGCAGCTTTTATAGATTTTTCAACAGCTGTGGATTCTGTAAATAGGCAGATTATTGGGAAGAAGTTGGACTCCATGGGCATCCCAGGGGGTCTCTTGGAAGTAATTATTGCCCTTCATACAGACACTTGGTGGCATGTTATGTTAGGGGGTAGGCAGGACATGACACCGAAAATAGACTAGAAATGGACTTAAACAGGGCTGCCTTTTGGCACCTTTGTTTTTTCTTTATATATGGCAGATTTGCCCTTGGCATTGAGTAAGGTTGGTGGGGATGCCCCAAATTTAGGTGGTTAATCCTTGGGGACTTTGCTCTATGCAAATAATCATGTTTTATTGGATTTGACACATAAAGGCCTTCTGAAGCATTTTGATGCTTTATTAATTTATTCTGATGCTCAGTTTCTGAAAATTAATATAAATAAGACTAAAGTTACGAGATGCTCTGTAAAAGTGTATAGTTGGTCCTTCAAAAACATTCCTTTGGAGCCAGCACAATTATACCCTTATTTGGGCAGAATTATTTCAGCCTGTCTGGCAGAAAAGGATCAGATTGCCCATATTTAAAATAAGGCTTATGCCAATGGAAACACACTAAAAACACTTTATGGGGGAACAGGCTATAGGCAATTTAAATATTGATTAATGGTGTATAAAATGAAGGTTACGTCCACTCTTTTTTGTGCTGCTGAGATTATTAAAGTTAACTGTTGGCATGTTATGCATAAGGTGGAAGGTAAGATACTCCGTACTTTTGCGCTTTAAAATCCATGATCAGTCCGGAAGCACTAAGATTAGAATCAGGATTGGTGAGTACGTACATAAAACGATTAGCTGCTACTTTGAGATGGTATCATTGCATTTCATATGCTAACGCTAATATTTTAAGGTGTTTCATAGCTGTGGAATCGCTTCTTGATTATGCACAATTCGGGCCATTTTTATCTAATGTCCAATTTGCACTGGAGCATTTTACACTGTCTAAATTAGACATTCAGTATATGAGTTATGTTAATCTTAAATCATTTTTAAAGTGTTATATTTAGAATTCTTCTATGTTGTATGATATGAATGCTGGTAATACTAAGCCTAGTTTTTACAATGTGATTCATTTATGTCAATCGGCTATTCCATAGGCATATTTAAATTGGAACTTGGAGCATAAGGTGCAAAGGTCTATGATGCTTTTTAGGATGAATTGTTTGCCGATAAAGATTTGAATTGATGCCTGGTGGAGTGCTACTAGGGATAAAATATTTTTTCATTTATATCAAACAGGTATACAGATGACTGAGCGTGTTATTTTTGTCTGCCCAACTTTAAGAGTAGCACACCAGAGATTTTTAATATCTTTATTTAAAAGGCATGGAGTGAGAACTGCAAAGACTGCTATGGACCTGACAAATTGTCTGGTGAATGAATGAATGTGTGGAAAAAGTTTTACATTTTTTAGTTCTTTTATGAATTTGTGTTGCATTGATTTTATATAGTGTAAATCTCGATGTAAGATCTAAGGGCCAGATGTAGCAACCGGTTTGCATGTCGCAAACTGCGAAAAACGCAGTTTGCGACATGCAAAACGGCCATCGCGATGCAGAGTCACATTTTGCGAGTCGGTACCGACTCGCAAAATGTGATTCCGACTCGCAAATAGGAAGGGGTGTTCCCTTCCTATTTGCGACCGCATCGCCATGCTGAGTTGCTTTGTGACCGCGAAAGCGGTCGCAAACCAACTCGCAGTTACCACCCACTTGAAGTGGGTGGTAACGCATTCGCAAACGGGAAGGGACCCCTTCCCCTTTGTGAATGTCGCTGAAAATATTTTTTCAGAGCAGGCAGTGGTCCAATGGACCACTGCCTACTCTGAAAAAATGAAACCAAATGGTTTCATTATTTTTTTGAATTGCAACTCGTTTTCCTAAAGGAAAACGGACTGCAAAAAAAAAAAAACTGCTTTATTAAAAAAAGCAGTCAGAGACATGGAGGTCTGCTGTCTCCAGCAGGACACCATAGCTGTGAGTGCAGGGACTCGCTATGGGGTCGCAATTTGCAACCCACCTCATTAATATTCATGAAGTGGGTCTTTGCGACCCCATAGCGTGTCACAGAAGGTGTCTGAGACACCTTTCTGCATACTATTTTTCGATTTGCAATTTGCGAGTCGGTATGACTCGCAATTTGCAAGTAGCAAAATATTTTTTGCTACATCTGGCCCCCAATCTTTAATAGAAACCTGAACCTGAGTTGTGGTACTTACCCTGAGTGTATAGGGTGATGTACAGAAACGGTAGGGTAGATTTGCCTAGCAGGAACTTTGTAGGATTGTTGTGGTTCTTTCATTTATTAATTGAATTTAAGACTTTATGGCTTGTGATTGAGTTACTTTGCTTAAAAAATTGATTTTCATTTCCATTCTAGAGTAAATAGACAAAGACTTATTTGTTTAGTGTGATTTAATGTGGTTCTGGAGTTGTTGTCCCATTCTTGAAGAAATCATGTTGTGATTGGTTGCTCTGCCATGGAGTCAAGCTTGGATTAGTGAGACCTCACCACAAGGCTACACTCTGATGATTTGTTGCTTACATAGTCACGCAGTGATAGAGTGACCCTTGACAGAGCCACGGTGTTATTGGTTGTTGTTCACTAGGTTTGTTTACGGAATTTTAGCATGACTTTGACTTTTTTTGGCGCAAAGCATAGGTGCTATATTTCGAAAAACCAAAGGAGGGAATACCCAGAGAGGGTCAGAAGTTACTGAGTTAGGGAACACTAGGATATGAAATGATGGTAGAGCTTGGGTTTTGTACGTGTCCCTGGTTCTCTGAATGCAATAAATATACAGCACATTGTGATATTTTACAGTTTCCATTGGATGGCACTTTTAATATTAACAAGTTAGATTTTCTGATATAAACTATGCACAATATGAAATCAATGTCTAGAGTAACATAGTTTTAGGCCCCTTAATAAATGGAATCACACAGCAATGGAAAAGGAATGAGAAAAGAAACCTAAAAGCAGAAGGAAGTTATTTAGTGGTTGTTAGACCCATCAGCCTTAAGGTGGTCTTCCCCACAAACATTTTGCCTTTACCCCTACTATTTTTGCTGCCCTAGTTTTTGTTTGCCTTAGGACTCTGCTCCCTTTATCACTGCTAACCAGTGCTAAGGTGCTTGTGTTCTCTCCTTTCAACATGGTAGAAGTGGCTTACACCCAAATGGCATAGTTAATTTAGTTGTAAGTCCCTAGTAAAATGGTACTACATGTACCCAGGGCTTGTAAAATAAATGCTACTAGTGGGCCTGCAGCACTTATTGTGCAAGCCACTTAAGAAGCCCTTCAACCATGTCTCAGGTCTGCCACTGCAGCGTGTATCTGCAGTTGTAAACTGCCATTTTGACCTGCAAAAAAACCTTTTGCCAGCCCCAAAGCTTCCTTTTGTTATACATATGTTGCCCCTAGGGCAGGCCCCCCTAAAAAGACTTCAGGGGGAAATGTATTTTAAAGGTAGGACATGTTATTTTAAGTTTCACTTGTCCTGAAAGTGAAAAACTCTTGAATTACCTTTAACAAGCTGTAACGTCCAAATGGGAACATGTAATTCATGTTTGGCGTCTTTGGAATTGTAATGCTTAAACCGATGTTAAAATAGATACAAACATAATGATGTGTACTAAGCATGGATGTTAATTCTGGCAACTGTTGTATCCTTTGTCAATAAATGTTTGATACCTGGAAAGAAATGTTACAAATTGACAATTCAACATTGTATCCTCCGGGTTCAGACAGGTGATAAATGTCTTCCTACATTTTCATATACCTCTGGCATTAAGGAGTGGTTTCAAAAGTTCACATCATGTTTGCTTTAATTCTTGGGCAGATACAAACCAGGTGGGTTAGGTCCTCTTTTAGCACCTCACACAGTTTGCATGTGGTTCCCGCATTTGCCAACCAGGGCGTTTTCCCCATAAGTGACAGAATTGATTCTAGCCTTGTGACCAGAAGTTTCTAGTTTGTAACTGCTGAATAAGTAGATTTAAAATAGGGTGCAGATTTCAAGGAATTACATTAAGTATTAATCCACAACCAGGCATTTGATTGTTTTGCCAAAGTCTTCCTTAAGGGTTTATTGAACGTTTATTTATAAGCCACTTGTGGTAATGACAGATCCCATAAGGCTTGAACTTGCATGTTGTGTATGCATTTTTCCAAATAGGGTTTAAAGGACATAAGTAGGGAGCTTGCAATTATTGTTATTTTATTAATAGCCGTTTTCAGGTTGCTGGAGTCCATAGCAACACCAGCTTGTTAGGGCTGAATTGCAAACAAATCTGTACAGGTGATGTGGTTCTTGGAATCTTGAAAACTTGCCCATGTGTTTTGATTTATATTTCTACATGCCTTTAAGCGCTACCACGCGCTCCAAGCAACCGTGCTACGCTGGATACTCACCCACTCCGGTACTTAGGACGGGTTTATTTGTCAGATATATATCCAGCTACAATTCCAGAGTGTTTTTCCCTCACATCTACGGGGTTAAACTGAACGTTTTCTGTCTACATTTTGGAGCAATTCACCAACATTTTTCGACATCATTTATCACGTGTACCGTAACACTCTGCTCTCCTAGATCTCAGCGACGACCTTGCTGAAAATCCGATGGAAGTTTTTCCCCGACTCTATTGGTCCTTATCATAAGTTTCAGAGCCTTGAGGAAGTCCGATAGGACGAAACACGTGTTGGCTGATTTCTGTTGTACCGTTTATGAACACTTTTATTCACTGGACAATTCTCTTCTCCATCTTCAAAAAGGAATAAAAACATTCCCAGTAACTTCATGATATTTCTGCCGCATTATTGTTTGAGGAGTGCCCTGATCCTGTTCATCTTTTCTTTCAAGATCTTTAAGTATTTGTAGACACCCAAATACCCAAGAGACTGCCCATTTAGAAAACAGCTTTTGGTGGGATTGTTACTAGCTGAGACTGTCATTACTTTAGTCTTATTTCTATTAATTTCTGGTGTGTTTTCATGGGGATATTCAGAAAATTTATTCAATAGGTGCTAATGTACAACCTTTGTTAGACTGCAGAGGAACACATCATCTGCATACAATAGACGGCCAAGCCACAGTGGACCTAGACAGACAAGAATGCAGTTTGTCTGATTAAAAGACTTTGGGCCTCATTACTAGTTTACGGTGTTAGGTGAACAGTCAGATCACCGTATTATGAGTCATGCGGGCCTATGGAGCAAAGACCACCATGGTTCCACTTGAACCACAAAAGGGCAAGTGGAGACAGTGTTTCTACCAGACGCATTACGAGGTTGCACACCGCCAATGTGACCATGGCCGTCCAGCCACCACATATCAGAAGGCAGAAACAGACAGTATAAAGGAAGACACTTACCTGCAGGCAGCCTCACACATCCACTGCCGCCATGAAACCAATCACACATATCCTGTCACTGCTGATGATCCTCGAAGAAGACTAAAATCAACACCGTCATGCACGCCACCAACCGTAAGTATGCACACCTACCTGTATGATTAACCTCAAGAACAGATCGTAGAGCCATTGTCCACATCATATGTTGGGGTCATGCTATGTGCAGCAGGTACACTTGGCAATGTGTCCCATGTCTGAACCAGATATAAAGAATGACACATGTACAGTCACAATATTCCCCTTTGGACAGCTCACTCACACTGCTCCGCAACACTACACAAAAACAAACAGCCACACAACTCAGGCAAAGGGACAGTGAAGGCTACACAACAGTCACCCACACATCACCAACAACACACAGACATCACACATACAAATATAACTCACATACTCACATTCCACACAGACTAGGGACTGTCATCACATACATCACACATATGCATGAATGTGGCATTAAACACGAACAACACCACCAAACCACCATTAAACAACCCTGCAATGGACAAACACATCACACACATCACAGCACAATGGAGGACAATGGCATGCACAATACACAGAGAGACAAATAGACAAAGGCTGTGGTGGCTCCTCCGTAGCGGCAGAAGGAGACACCCCCCTAGCTGAACCAGTAGATGAGAAATAAAATCATAGCTTGTTATCATTTTATTTTTCATAATTTTTCATCTGCTGGCTCAGCCAGCAGTGTGTACAGGGAGATGGGGCCACAGGAGGTGGGAGGGGGGAAAAGGAGAAGTGCACTAAATGCGCATTAGTGTTTGGCCGGCCGTCTGAGGTCAGCCAAACACACATGCACACTTAGGTTTCTCCAATCCTGCTATATACACATTCGGGCTGCAGAAACAGCACATACCCCAGGCATGTGTCTGAGCATCAGTGACCAATCCTGATGTTGATTACATGCTGCATTTACCATGTAAGCAGCACCAGGATGTTTGGAGAGCCTCTGCTGGTGTCCTAGCATTCGCAAGAGGAGTGAGGCAGCAGGAGATGGGAGACGCGAGGTAAGTGTTTTCTTTTTAAAAAAATGTTGTTTCCCCCGTCTTTCCCCCCAACTCCCCATTGACATATGCAACAGTGGCCGCTGGACAAAGTGTAATATCCACGCAATACTTGCATTATTGGGATGAGGGCACCAGGAACACTCAGGGAAGGAGGCTGCACTGGGGCACATATCACTTTGCACACACTCCTAAAACAACATGTGCACAGGAAAGGGCCTTACATGTGCCTCAGAAACAAACAGTACCATACAGAAATGACCATCTGCACAATGTGGCAGTGCAAGTCAACATAGCACATATAACTCCAAATGCTTAGGACATACCCCAACAGGAACCAGCTAAAAGGGACACACAGATAAATGTACACCTGCACAGGCAATTACAAACAAAGCTAGCACAACTGACACACTCCATGTCTGCACTAACAAAACACAAGCTGACACACATACAATTAATACATAAGCCATAACAGGAGACAAGTCCAACACAATACATACTCACACTGGACAGCACAAAATGAAATACTCACCATGCCAAACACTACACAATGCCATGACACCACCATTGCATTCACACTCACATATACATACACTCAACTTATACCATCCTCTTGGGGCAACCAGCATTGCCCACAAAGTAAGATAATGCAAATGATGGCAAATGGAGCAGCAAGCAGGCTTAAACAAACTCAACTGTAGGCACACAGCACGAGTCACTCAGGAACATTATGGTAGCAAAGGAATTGCTGGACAAATGTGTGCCCAAAACAAAACAACTATTTCGGTTTAATTAATAGGGGATTTAAAAGAGTCAAAGGCCATTGGCCAATCCATATAATCCATAATAACATAGCACAGTGCTGTGTGTAAACATGACTCCCAGTTGCCATGGAACCTCCACAGGAAGGGGCATCAAGTTGGCAGGAAAGCATCTCAGGGATCATCCGGTGGGTGTGGGACTGGGGATGAGTCAGGTTTGGGAGGGCAGGTTTGGGCTTGGGCAGGGTGGTATCTTCTGGGGTGGGGTGGGCTTCTTCTTAGTGGGGGGAGAGGTATGGGTGCTTGCAGGGGAGCAGGGGAGACCTAGGAGGTGAAAGGGACAGGCTGGGTGGGGGCCTCTTGTTTTTTGGGAAAGGATGGAGGAAACAAGGGTAAGGTCCAGGTCTGGCAAAAAATGTTTTTTAGGGACATGGGGATGGTCTGCAGACGGGTGTAGGGATTTAAAGTTGAGGGAGTGGTTGTAAGCTGTGGAGGTGTGGATGTCGTGGGTGTGTTCTTATGAGAGGCATGCTTGTGTGTGTTGGGTGTCTGTTGGGTGGGTGTGAGGGTGTTTATGTGTCTTGGACTTAGGGGGTGTAGGTGCTAGGGGATGCACTGTGGTTTCGTTCGGTAGTTGCAGGTATGGTGGATGTGGTGGATGTCTCTTTGTCTGTAGTTGTGGCGTCTGCAGGTGTGGTACTTGTGGTGGATATCTGGGAGGCTGCTGGGGTAGTATCAGTGGGTAGGATGGGTGTGGTGGGTGTGTCAGTGATTGTTGGTGTGGTGCCTGTGGGTATGCCTGATGCTATGTGTGTGATGGTGGGGATGGTAGGGGTTTATGGGGAAGTTGTGAGTGTTGCTGTGTCTGTTGGTGGATGTTGTCTGTGTGCATGTCAGTGTGTTTTGTGGTGCTTGTGTTTGTGTGCGCCCCTCTTGGCTGTTGAGCGTGATGTCTGCAGATCTGTCTGTGTGCTTTGGTTAGGTAGGGAGAGGGGGGATTTGGTTGGTAAGAGGGAGGTGTTAAGTAAACGGAAGGTGGGGGATGACTGGCTGCTGTCAGTTAGGAGGCCAGAGCCTAAAAAGATATCTGTAGGCCAAACGTTGCACCATGAATGCCTACCAGGAATGCATTTGTCTGTGGAGTTAGGTCACCAATCCGTGGATGGCATTCACAATGGCTGACTGACCCACAGAGATACATATCAGGAGGTCAAAAGCCTCCTTTCTCAGGGCAGCAGAGATTACAGGGGCTGTAGCGGAGGTGCCTTAGGCAAAAGAGATACCCATCCTCTTGGGTGAGTGGGCATGGCTGACGTGGTGGGGAGAAACAGGGAGGCTGGTGATAGAACAGGGGTAGCGGACAAGGATGCTTCTGGGGATTCCCTGATGGGTCCGCCACCACTAGGGAGGGGCCACTGGAGGAGAAATCCGATCATGACAATGAGTATGTTGCTCGGTTTCCCCTGTGGCACTCCCCTCACCCTCCAGGCCACTGGGTCCCTCTGGGTCAGTTGTGTCTTGACCTGAGGTCCCATGGCCAAATGCTTTGCCACTTGGCTCATCCCTGTTCCCTTCACTTGCCGGCATAGATGCTGCAAATGCAAAGAAAAATAGGGTCATCACATGTCCATGAACACACTTGAACGACAGCTCTGATTAGCAAACATTATCATGATGTCAAATAGACCCCAGCTACTAACTCCACCTAATTAGCCCATATATGTGCAATACCAAATGCATGCACGTCATCTGAAATGTCAACAGTTGAACACAGAAAGATCAGGATCCATGAAAACTCCAATTGCATGGCTGAAGACCTCATCAACCACAAGGTTTTTCCCGATGGAGGAGACCTCAGTTACCTGTTGTCACATAATAATAGGCCAATTTCAAATGTATTCCCACATTTCCAACACAAGGGCATGCACACATCTAATTGTCACATACATGAGGAGCCAACATAAATAACCGATGCTTCAAAATCCTGCAATGTTGATGACAAAAGTACAATAGCCTGGAGGTGACAGGAAATACTCATGTCACACTGAAAGCAGTTTAACTATGCACACTTCACCAATTGACATCTGTCTCAATAGAGTCAAGGAGGTATCTTTGATGTGGCTCAGATAGGCCACACATGGCATGGAATTTAACACTGTAGACCTCATGTGTAAGATGTCAGAGAGAGATGATCCCTAAATACACAACGCTATGAATCATCAAGCCCCAGGGTGATCACCACTAATATCTAGCACCCTTTCAATGACATGCTCTGAGTACTTCAGAATGAGGCATGTTGGAAAAACACTGAAGTTGCAAGGACTCTTAGACGGCCCTCAACAGGTTGCCCAATGGGAAGCTACATCGCTATCCCCATTTTAGTCATGCAAACCAAAATGTCTGTCCGTGGATGAATGCCTGCACCCAAACACATGTGACTGAAACATAATTGCAATTTACTTCATAATGCATTCCAACAGTCAGGGCACAAACCTTAACTATGATACATGTGCAGTGTACTTATCAACATGATGCCACATCAATGGCATAGATATTCACACTCTGGCTGTTAATTGAAGGCCTACTTGTCATGTCCCTCATTGCAACTACAGTTGTACATGCCAAATGACATGCTAAGACACTTGACGGTATGTGTCAGCCAATAGACAATGATGACACACTCCTGCATGTGGCACAACATGACATGTGCCCCCATCGTAATTAGCTTATTCCACATACAGGTTTCCATGCACATATATATATACATATGGGACTCAAGACATAATCACATCAACATAGTTAGAGCATGCATGAAACTGCAGCTCATAAATGTATACTAAAGAGAAAGGGACATATGCTGACATGCAGCCCTAAGGAATGCTGGCAGCAGTCATGGCACATTTATCATGTAAATGGACAGTCCCCACTTACCAAGGAAAAGTAGTGATCCACAGATGAATACAAAGTAAAATGTAAGCCCAATCACATATATGTTGGACACCTTCACATTACAGACTACAGTGCGGCACCAGAACCCATCAGACACTGAAGAAAGCAAACTTCTGGGTAGCAGATGGCAACATACATATTTACACATACACATGGCTGAGGACAGTGATCCATCACCTATTACATCTGGCCTGGAACACTTAGTAGAACTGGTCTGTTGCATAGCACTACATGATTGAAAACTGTACACAGCCATATTTTGTCCTTTCAAAGCTAGTGGTTTGAGGTTCCCACCCAGTGCAGTCCTAGGTTCCTGGTACAAAAGGCCAAACCACATCAGTATAAAACACATAACATGTCAACAAAAAGAATTTCTCATCTACTGTGTGACACATGGCTCATCCTTAATTGTTAGGGGGAGGAGTCAGAACCTCACTCAATCTCTTGGCAATGGGAGGGGCAGGAATATGCCCTCTACTCACCCCTTTGGGGCTGCTTTTTCTCAAATGCCCATCAGGTTCTGGATAGGTCACCGCCAGGATGCAGGCCATTAGGGGGGTCACTGTCTGATGGGCACCATGCCCACGTTGGGAGGACAGCCCCAGCTGGGCCTCCACGATCTTTCAGGCCCCGTGTTTGAGGTCCTCTAACCGTTTTCAGCAGTGGGTGATCTGCCAGCTGTGGACCCCCAGGGTCCGCACCATCCGGGCAATGTCTTTCCTTATCCCTTTCTTTAGATGGGTGTTGACCTGCATGAATGTAAAAGACAAACCAAGAGATCATGTTCACCAGTCCCATCACAAATGGTAGAGTCACATACATGTCAGTAAGCAAGCTTGGTCTTTCCCATCTTGTCAATACTCCCCAAGTGTGGAACATTCAAGCCAATAAGTACTGGGCCATGACTAGAGACAAACATTTCCCAATCTGCAGGACAACCCACCACCCTGCTCTTCCTCTACAATGACTAGGCTGGCTTACTGACATCTTGTGGGACATACTCTAGCAACCTGACTGAGATGTGAGCCATCATGAGGCACTTCACACCTTGGTAGCGTCTGAAAGGTAGACTCCTTAGGATTGAATGGACCAACACATACACACTCTATCTGAGAATGACTTTCTGTATGCATTCCCTACAGGCCACTGCCAGAGTTCAAACACATACAACACACATGGGTAATAATGAAGGGACAGGCATGGTGGGTACAGAGAGAGTCCAGCCAGTCCCTATGTGAAGCTTTGAAATGACAAAGGCAGGCTCATGCAACTTGCGGGGGTGGGGTTCTGTTTTATGTATCTGTACTGCAGAACACACTTTTGGACATATAAGTCCATCCTACAGAGATGGCATCCAACAAGCAAAGGTATGCACTGTACAGTTTCTACTATGTAACCAAGCTAATGAGTCACATACCATGGTCTCCCACGAATCAACAGACTGTTTTCTCTGTGAAATTGTCAGTCATGCAATGAACCTGCACCGGACAAGTGTGACCTGTGGAAAGGTGACAACAGGGCTGTGGGTGCAAGGGACCTGTCATGAGTCCGAGACACACATTGAAAATTATGCTTACTGCACATCTATCAGAGAGCAGTAACTCACCCCTGTACACATTCAAAGTCTGATCAAAGGGCTGAAGCATTCTGGGGAGGATATTAAAACATAGCCTCATATCGGTCACATGACAAGATCTGCTAAGATATAGAGAGTGGGTCGTGTGCCACAGTTGTATAGCCACAGGGACTCCACCCCAAACTAGACTTCAACCCATACTGGGAGATACATCTGAGAGACCCTGGTCACTACAGGCTGAGCAGACGGAACCTATATGACACTACATTCCCATCACTACCATGAATTATAGTACATCATGTAGCCAACAGCACTTTTGCATGTGTTGTGTGTGGCAACCTGAAGGGCAGTGAGAGTGATGTCATACCTTTCAAAAACAGACTTGCAAGGGCAGCTGTTTAAAGTAATCACTGTGGCAACATACACATAGCTTACAATCCTCACAATTGGCATACCCAACATACATACTCAGCTCATGCTGACATGCATATACATGTTGTCTCACATATACAACAATCTAGATGACATAGATGTCAGTGGATAGCTGTGATGTCACCTCACCTTTTTCTGTGTATCCAACCCAAGTTGGATCAGGAAACACAGAAAACAAAAAATAAACACAATGTGAATGAACTCAACATATGGCACTGGCCACCACAATCTGTACATTGACTCTCCCATTACGCCCATGCAGACTGCAACAATAGGCACATGAGTTCAAAATCTGGCACACATGGGTATATTCTAGCCTGTGAGGAGGGGAAGGATGGAGAGGTACACAGAAAACAGTGCACATGAGGCACTTACCTGCTCCTCTGGTGCACCATAGCGCTGTCCATACAGGGGTTGGACCTCAGTCACCAGCCTCTCCAGCTCCTCTTGTGTGAAGACTGGGGTCCTATCACCTACTGAACATGGCATGATTACTCCCAGGGGCAGTACACAGCAGCTCAGTAAAGGAGGTCCTGCTGGCAGCAGTGTTGAGAGTCAAGTGAGGGATTTTTCAGAACATGACAGTCACTTCTGCCATGTACGCAGTCGTCATGGCCGGCGGACATAGCCATTAGCCCAAGACTGGCAACAATGTTAGCCTATGGCTGTGTCTGCCAAAGTTTCTACTGTCTACCATTATGATGACTCCCACCAGTGGCGGATCCTAATCTCCAATGGAGTTGGTCAGGCAGTCACCATTTTAGAGGCCAGTATTTGGAGTCATAAACTGCTGCACACATCAAATAACAGTTGTTTTGAGCACAAAAACCTTCTCTTGTTGTTTGGTTATGTTGGTACTACTACTCAAAGACCATTGTAGTATGTTGCTGGGCACATGGCAATTTAAAGTGGGGCACAGACATCTCCTGTAGAAGGTCATTTTTGCGCTTGGGACATCTAGTCACATTCAGAGTGACATATGTGATGAGCAATGTTGCTTTCGTTCCTGATAACATGATGTGTACACATATTTGGCAAATCAAGGGGGTAACATGTGTCCCCTGTGTATTAAGCAGTTGTGATGTGTTCTGTTTGCCATGTCCATCCATTCAAAATTGTCATGTCACATATAATCCTTGACATGCATCATATATTGTGGACACAATGACTCATGTCACAACTTATTTGCCACTGGATTCAAGCTAGCCTGGCTGATGAAGGGTGATATCCTGACCCCCGGTCCCAGGATGCTTGTTTCCGGTCCAGGGAGGACCTGGCTTGGCAGTTCGGGCTGGACTGTTCCCATGAGGAACAGGGTCAAGACTGATTTGCATATGGCTGGGTCCAAACTGCGGTGGCATGGTGAGCAAAGGAACGATGGATTAAACCCAGATCTGTGACTGGGGGTGAGTGTTTGCATTGTTCAACACTCTGTCCATCATCCTTTTGTGTTGCTAAAGTGGCCCTAAGTGGGAAGGGTATGCCCAGACGTGGGTCCCTTGCTCACTGTGCCACTGGATTCAAGCTAGCCTGGCTGATGAACGGTGATACCTTGAAACCGTTCCTAGGATGCTTGTTTCCGGTCCAGGGAGGACCTGGCTTGGCAGTTCGGGCTGGACTGATCCATTGAGGAACAGGATCAAGACTGATTTGCGTATGGCTGGGTCCAAACTGAGGTGGCGTGTTGAGCAAAAGAACGATGGATTAAACCCAGGTCTGTGACTGGGTGTGAGTGTTTGCATTGTTCAGCACTCCATCCATCATCCTTTTGTGTTGCTCAGCTTATGTCTTGTCATGTATAGGCACCTAGGGAGAGGAAGGATGTAACAACCACCTGTTTACTGTCCACTGCCAGACCTTCAGACCATGGAGCAAAGGGACATCATAACATTACCACCTGGATAGGCAAACAATAGTGGATTTATGTCATCCATTGGAGCAAGATTTGATGCCAACTATTAGCAATCCAAACAGCATACCACCCATTGTTCAAGTCTTATCAGTGTTGCACTTCCTAGCCACAGGGTCCTTCCAAAATGCAGTGGCCCTATCTGCTTGTATGTCCCAACCTATGTTCAGTCTGGTGTTGATGGATGTCCTCTAAGCAATGTTGAAACACTGGGATAGCTACATCCAGTTTCCCCGACAGGAGAATTTAGTCCATGTTAAGGCTGACTTATATGGTTTTGCACCCATCCCACATGTGGTGGGGGCTATTGATGGCACACATGTTGGCTTGGTCCCACCAACTGCCAATTATCAAGTATAGCACAACAGAAAGAACATCCATTCCATCAACATCCAAGTTGTATGCTTGGTGTACTTATACATTTCACAAGTCTATCCCCATTATCCGGGTTCAGTCCATGATGCCTTCATAATTCAGAACAGCACAATCCCCTGGCTGATGTCACAAATATACCCAGAGAGGGCCTGGCTGGTTGGTAAGTCACATCTGTCCTAGTTGTTTGTGTACAATTACTTTTGTGACAATTCTGCTAAGAGGGACTCATAGTTGCACATATGTCCCATTCCTTAACAAAAGATTCTGTATATCCAAACCGTCCTAGGTTGTTGACATCACTAAGCAATCCAACTATGCCAGGGAAGTCCACCTCACTGAGGCCCATGGAAGTGGGGCATGGCTTTGGGCTCCTGAAATCCAGATTTAGGTGACTAGACTGGTCTGGTGGAGCCCTCCTCTACTCACCCACTAAAGTGTGTAAGATAATTGTGGCCTGCTGCATGCTTCACAACATTGCCCTGTGGAGAAATATCCCATACATCCTAGAGGAGGGGTAGCCTGCAGTGCCATCGGGCGAGCCTCTTGAAATGCCAAGTGAGGATGACAGTGATAAAGAGGAGGGAATTTACTTTCAGGAAGATCTCATCAATAACTACTTTCATGAGTATGTCATGTGATGTAATGACTATGACTGTACAAAGAGCTGTAGGTGTCCGAATGTGTGTAGTAGAGTGATTTTGCAAGACAATGAATCTGACATTCATCCAAATGGTACTTGAAAAGTTATCCTTAGACATATTCCCTCCTTGATGTAGCTGCTTTGTTTATGTCAGTCTCATTACAATGTAATTTCCTTTCCAGATGCTTGCTATGTGATTTGTGTTGTAGGCATATTATTAGGTCTACACTCTTTGTCTTGTCTTTGTCCAGGTACCTTCAGCATGAAATCCCCATGTGGGCATTTCAGAGTTATGATATTGGCAAGTATCTGATGCTGTTATGACATGTAAAGTGGACATTGACTGTTCCAGGTAATGTAGGTAACATATTTGGAGTGTATGAGACCTGTACCAAGGCAGCTTGGCCTGTGTTTCAATAGATAGTTTGAAGTGCACATTGTACTTGTTTTTGTGTGCAGTGTTGGGCCAATTGCATCATGTGAGTGAATAAGCGTGCATGAAATATGTTGTCATCAAGAGCAAGCCAGGCATTCACCTTTCACATAGGCTAAACACTCTTCTTGTATGACCTGTGTGAAGCTGTAGATGTGTGTCATCTTTGCAGGTCAATGTGCCTGCGCCACAACACTGACATATGTTTGTGTCACACCACCAGATGTAAGGTCATTGGAGTATGATGGACCCATGCTCAGGGACTGTTGTCCTACCCTCTGTCTATACCTTGGTTTACGTGATGTTGGATTACTTTGGTGTGGTATGTGATAAGGGTCAAGCTGGGGACACCATTCACTTTTCTGTTTGTCTGTTCTACAGGTCAATGTCTGACAAGACCCTTCCTTCTGTGGTCTGGTGGACTGCACCTGGGTATATCTACCTTGCCACAATATGATTAAGCCATTCCTTATTTTGGCAGAGTGACCCAATGAATAGTTGTCTGGCTTCCTGGTAAGAAGACTCTGGGATGAGATATGATTGCCATAATTTTGAACCCAGCAACTGGACTCTGCCAATTCTGAGTTCTACATTCCCAAGTGGCTCCACACCAGCCCTGGACCCTTAAAGGGAGGTGCTCTACTACGCCATCTATGGATCCAGCAGAATCAATACCTCTCCTCTGCTGAGTAGCTCAACCCCAAGCAGAACCGACACATTAACTCTTCTGCATGGACTTTCCAGACACAAGGACCTCACACTGTAGCTCGCAGCCTCATCAGAACCGCAGCTGCACGGCACATACCTGATGACTTCATCTTGTGCCCTTTGTGCCCTCACGTCATTCCTTACCCTGTGAGGCCCTTTTATCTCAAGTACTCCATGGCTTCCCACAACCAGGAAACCTGAACCAATGACCCTCTGTTCAGTTGCTATACAAGTTTAGTCTAGTTTGCATCTGATGATATCACATGGCTATTTAGTGCATCCACGTTTCCACTGTGAAACATTGAATTGTACCATCATTCACTTGGTGTTCAGTTGTATTTGATATTGTTGTCAATTACCATTTGTACCTGCTGGGCTTTATAATTGTTGTATGTTACACATGATTTTCTCCAGGTTTATTGGCATATTCCATATTCCATGCTGCCATGTGGGACACGTGCCTTTCAGGAACACTCTTGGCTTCTTGTATAAATACCCACTTAGAACCTGTATCAGGGCTTGGCCTCGTACCCATTCTGGTCCTGTACAAGCAACTTCCCTGCATTCACCTCTTAAGTCTCCCGGATCTTACTGTGTTTCTCTCTAGTGCAAGCTTCATCCCTGCACTCAACTTCCGAGTCGCTCTGACCTTCAGTGCTTCAGCCCTGCTTAGTAAGCCTAAGCCCTGCACTTGCCTCCTGAGTCTCCCAGAACTCTCTGCTCTCTACTCTTCCAAGCCTTCCTGATGATTCTGTGATCATAACTTCAGCGATGCTTCCAGTGTCTTCTTCCATTAGCTACAATTGCGCCTCCCCTTCAGCTTCTTGCAAAGAGCCTCCTGCCATCTTCAAATTCCAGTTAAAGTACTAGACAAGGCTAAGTACTTTCATTCAGGTTAGCACTCACTAATCATTTATAGTAGCAGCAGGCCTGTCTGTCAACCTTTTCAAGACTCTAGACTTTGCTCCAGCTCCTTCTACATAATTTTCCTTCAGCACTCCTTTCTTGTCCTTGCACTGGACCCTCTCTCCAAACCTTGGCATTTGAACTGTGTTGCTCATGTTGTACATCCTGAATTCTGAATTAACTTTGTAACTTAAAGCAATGTATCCTTGTTTCTAGCATACATTGATAGTTTTAGTACCTCCAACCTATGTGTCTAATGTAATCTTGGAAGTGCCAGTTACTCCAACCCATATTTGGAGTACAACCTTGAGAGTGTCTTGTAACTCCAACCTTGTACTGAGTATAACCTTGTTCCAAGTATACCCTTGTTCCTAGAATAACCTTGTTCTGAGAATACCCTTTTTTCAAGTGTAACCTTGCTTCACGTATAACCTTGTTCTGAGTATTACTTTGTTCAAGTGTAACTTATGTACCAAGTGAAACGTAGCTCCCAGTGTAACCCTGCCTCTAGCATACCTTAAGAGTTTGTTTAAGCTCCACCCTGTGTACTGAGAACAACCTTGTCTCCTATATGCATTGGGAGTGTTCTCGACTCCAAACCATGTATCGAGTATAACCTTGGGAGTGACAGTAACTTCGGTCTAAGTTCTGAACTTATCCCAGGAGTATCATAGGCTCCCATCAGTTTTTTAGTTCTTCCTCAGGAGTCCCAAAGATTCTCATCCAAGAATCCAGTTATTCTGCTCTTATGCTGTTATTATAAAAAAGCTATTTATAAGTGTTGGTTATTGAAACAGTTCATTGTGGAACTTGTTGATGTACTGATGGTAATTGCCTCTTCTTGTTGTTCCCAGTGTCTTCACCAAACCAGAGATGCTGGTCCAGTAATCGTCCACCTACACATACTCAGAAGGACCTGTGAGTGATGCATCCTGTTAAGCAGAGTAGTACCACTGATAAGCAGAACCTGTACCGCAAGGTATTTTTTTCTTACTTTCTTTATTCCCCCCTGTCCCCTCTGGAAGCCGGCCGGAACCAGGTGTACGGTCTTTGGGTCGAACATCTTCCTGAGAGAAAGTGAAGTTCCAGCATCAGCTCCAGCGTCATCTTTGTAGTTGGAAACAGATGAATGTGTGACAGAACAAACACAACACCTCTGTTATGCGATGCATCCTCGACCCAAGACTTTGCAACTCTTCGCAACCAGGATCAAAGGTAAACTTTTCAGGGGGCCTAACTTGGACTCCGTAGCTGGCCTGTGCTCCATTTTGGTCAGCCTTAACTTGTGACTTTTTCCCAGTCTAGCATGACCAGATATCCACAGATTGGGCTTTTTGGCGATATTTACACTTAAATCTTCAATACTGCATATCTCCGGCTCTACTGATTGAATTTTTGCAGTTTCCACACAAAACTATTTATTTAAAATTACTCTATTTTTTAAATTGGTGCGGGATATTTCTTGTATTGTGTTCCATTTTCTTACATTTTGATGTGCTGCATAAAGACATTACATTTTCCCTCTAAGTTAAGCCTGACTTCTTTGTGCCAAGCTACTGGAGGGTTGAGCACAGGTTAAATTGGGGTTTGCTTGTGATGTCACCCTGACATGAAGCATAGGGCCAGATGTACGAAAGATTTGCGAGTCGCAAATCGGTCACAGCGCTCTTTGCGACCTCGCAAAAAGCAAAATGGTATGCTCCAATGCCATTTCGGAGTTCCAAATAGCGATGCGACCCATTATCGACTTGCAAAAATTGCGACTTGAAATTGTGACTCGCAATTAAGAAGTCGCAAATTGCGAGTCGCAAACCGAATGCACAAGGCAGTCGTAAATTGCGACTAGTCGCAAAAAGCCCGTTTTGCACACCCAGATTAGCACTGATTTCAGACAGGTGGTAACCAGAACCAAAGTATAAAAGGAGACCCAGAAGGCATCTGGGTTTCTCAAAATGGCTGCACTACACGTGATAGCATGGTGGAGGAGAGTCCAGGCTGCCCAGCAGAGGAGGAGGACGCAGAGACAGGAGAGGATATACCAAACTAGCAGACACTATTTGAACAAACTGAGGACAAGATTTCTGATAAATACAGAATGAGCAGCACAGTTATCCTAGAGATCATTGAACTACTGAAACTTCAGCTTGAACGCCAGACAATGCGCAGCTGCTCCATCCCCACACATGTGCAAGTGCTCTGCTCACTGCACCTCTTGGCCTCGGGTTGTTATCAGAGGGTTATTGCTGTTGCAGGTGGGGTGTCCCAAAGTACCCTCTCATGATTATTCAGACGGTTCCTAGATGCCATACTCGCACACATGTCCAGATATATATACCTTCCCAGGAATGAGGCGGCAATTAACAGCACCAAGTTGGACTTCTACAGAATTGCCAACTTCCCCCATGTAATAGGGGGTGTGGACGGGACACATATACCAATTTGCCCACCAGCAAATCTGGAATATGTGTTCCGCAATAGGAATTGTACCCACTCACTAAACATCCAGGTGTTATGTGATGCCCATAATGTCATTACTGACATTGTGGCAAAATATCAAGGGAGTACACATGATGCATGCATATTCAGGCACAGTGGGATACACCAACGCCTAGAATGTGGGGAGTTTGGCGAAGGATATTTATTAGGTACTGTGTAGTACACTCTGATGCCTTAAATACATGGCACTGCGTGACCCTGTGATGCCCTGCTAATTTTGGCTCTTTTGTCACACAGGTGACAGTGCATATGCTTTGAGACCATGGATACTCACCCCATACCTAACACCTGACAATCAGAATGAGAGGCGATACAACATAGGACATTGGCGGACCAGAGCTGTCATTGAGAAGACCTTCAGCTTGTTTCCGATGCCTGCACAAAAGTGGAGGGGCACTCCAGTATGCCCATGAAACTGCATGCAAGATCGTTGCAACATGTGCCATCCTCCACAACATTGCCACCAGTCGTGGGCTATATCTCACCCTCGACGACACAGATTCGGAGGATGAGGAGCAAGAGCTACCACACCGACAGCCTGGGGATGGTAGCATCGCAATGGAGGGCAGACAGAGACGGGACCACATTGCAACTCACTACATTGGTAGGTACGTGGCAACCGTGACAACACTCACAAATGTAAGACACACATAGCCAGGTTGTGTAGTACAACAAATAATCCCTTTAATGTCAGGACTGTAATGATGAAATTTTGTCATCTCAACTGAACGAAAAAAGCAAAATGTAATGCCTGACACATTAACATAATGTGCCTCAGTCAAAACACAGAATAGGTAGCTCACACCCTCCTCCGACTACGGCCACCATGGCCCAATCCTGGTTGGTCCCCTGATCCTTGGCGGGCACTGCTACTCCGCAGGATGCGTGCATCTAAGGCAGATACACTGATGACGCTGGAGATGTCCTCACTATCCTGAGGGGTATCGCCAATGCCCCTTGCTGCCTGGGTGCTCTCTATTAGGTCCACTGCATGGCTGATGGCTTTACTGTGCGCCTTGACAGGCAGGTAGTTGTGGTTGCAAGAAACCCAATTGATTGACTCAGTCGGTCCAAACGGGCAGCAGTGTTGCGCTCTCTGTGCCTTGCATGGGCCCTATCTTCCACCATTTCCCTGACCAAGTCATTGATGGAGCTTGTGAGGTTTGCCATGTTGTTGTTCATGGCAGTGAATTGGTTGTCCACATTGGAAAAACCCTGGGAGAGGGTCTGTTGCAGTCTGTGCAGGTTCCTATTCATAACCAGCACGTGTTTATTTTGCAGCCAGTGACTTCTCAGTAAGGATGCCTCCAGTCCTAGAAATTGTTCACCGGTGACATCCTCCTCACTGGTTGACTGTGTTGGACATTGCCGTCTCCGCCCAGTCCCAGCTGACCTATGTGGCCGACTACCACTCATCAGTGGCCCCGGTGTCATGTTGCCTGCCTCAAGATCAATATCTGTCTCGTTGGTGGTCTCTTGTGCATGTTGGACGAGTGGTGTAGTCATACAATCCCCTGCAGTTACACTGGCTGCCTTGTCTGCTGTGTTGGTGGCAGATTCTTCTCCCTACACAGTAGGGTTGTTGGTGGGTCCTTGTTGGAGACCTGTGGGACACAGGGGATACACTGTGAGTGCCTCACATATGCTTGGTGTATCAGAATAAATATTTATCTAAATTTGGACTACTGTACTACATTGCCCATAATGCATTGCTTTGTAGGTTGCAATATGTGAATGGAGCATATCTGTGGAGCTTTTGTGTACTGTGGTTGTGTGCATTGTACATTGAGTGGTGTAAATAAGTGATTTTTGGTACTTACTTTTGGATGTTCCTTGTGCAGAACCGTCCAGATCTCCAATTCCTATTACAGCCTCTGGCTCCAGAGTGGTCTCCACCATGCTCTCTTTGGCTGAAGGGGGTGGTACTGTTGATGGTCCTCCTCCAATTCTGTGCATCTCCCTCATCCGCTCTGCCACCCTTTCGTTGGTCCTGGACCGGAGGTCGTACCACCTTTTGCGGACCTCATCAATGGTGCGATGGCTGACTCCGATGCCATTGATCCTACTAAGGATGTCCTGCCATATTTTCTTCTTTTGGGTATCAGGGACACTCACTGATGCCTTGCCAAACAAGACATCATGTTGCAGGCAGCACTCCTCAGTTAGGACCTCCAGCTCCTTTTCAAAAAACTTAAGTTTCCTTTTCCTCCCAGCAGTGGGTGTCTCCTTGTCCTGAACTGACATGGCTGTAGTTGCTCCTCTCAGCTGGGTGTGCCTCTGCTGTTTGTGCTGGGTAGGCTCCTCCCTGTTCCATAGGGGTACTTCCTGGTTCTGATTCATCACTCAGAACCAGGAAGTGTGTTTTCACCTATTTTATTTGCACCTGCGTGCAATTTGCGAGCCAGTCGCAATTTGCGACTCTGGACCACACCCTTGTGCAATTTGCGACCTCACAAATTACGACCTCACAAATAGCGATTTCACAACTTGCAAGATCACAAATTGCAGTGCGACTCCGCACCGAATCGCAATTTGGTTTCGCGCTTTTTGCCTGCATCCCGTTTTGCGAGTCAGAAATAGCGATTCACGAGTCGCTATTTCCGACTGGCAATTCGTTTGCTTCCTACATCTGGCCCATAGTTCCTACTTGGGTGGGGTTTCACCCCATCAACCAGTAACCCAATTTCTTAAAGCAATTGGCTAGAAAGTAAATTAGATCACCAAGAGAAGAGCTGGACGGAAAATATTATAGAATTTGTAAAAACCTTTCCTGCCCCAGCTAATGGAAAATAGTAGGATGAAGAGAAGAATAATTAAAGAAAGATGAGAATTCAGATGATGATATTGATCAAATTATAAGTGAATTGTTGAATTAAAGACCTCTTCGACATTTGGATAGGTCAATGTAGTCAAATCAGTCTGCTGTGGGGGATGCTCGGGGAGATACCAGAATGGCACAAGTCCCTATTGGGACTTTACCGAGTGCCATAACAGAGGTTACAGCTACAATGGCAGTGCCTAGTCTAGTGGGAGCATAGTACTACAGGAACAAACACAGGTTACTCCTGTGAGAGCAGTGCTGGTAGACTATCACCAAAAAATGTATTATAATTTTGAAAAAGGATTTTGGTGAAATGTTGCAGGGAAATGTTGATTTGCACAGATTATTGAATTACAATGCTGACAAAATGTGATATCTAATAAAAGAAGCAACTAGATCTGGTAATGAAGCTCATGATAAATTGGAGGAATCACCAAATGAATTAGAAGTTGACATCAGCAAAGGGAAATTATAAAATGAATTTAACTCTTGATTAAATTAATCAGATGGGCTTGATTACTTTAAGACCTCATTTTAAGGATCTAATTGAGATAACAAGAGATTGGAGCAATTTAAAGAAATAAATAGAAAAATGGAAGAAAGGGACAAAGGAATAAAATAAAAGTGAAAGGGACTGAAGGAAAGGCAAGGAATGTTGTAAGTGATTTAAAAGCAGGGACAACTTCAGAGGTGAAATTTTCTTTAAGATATGAACATAGATGGAATCTAGTACATGTTCCTTGGATTAGAGCTGATTTGTATGCATTTCACAAATAAGTTTCCAAAATTGCGAGAGGGCCCAGCAAAATAGTTTGAGGAAATACACAATTCTCCAATGTTATGCATTGATTTAGATGTTTTAATTGAGATTGTAGTTCCTGAAGATCTGTGGTTAGCATGTAGGGTTGTTTCTGAATGGCTGACACAAGAACCAGCTAGGCTTGGTCCTAATAATGCACCACCGGCTGAGATAGAAGGCCAATACAAAGCTGTAACTGAGCATTTGGCAAAGTGAGTTCCAGAAGAAGGTATGCATTGGGAGAAAAGTTTGAGGACAACACAGGAACCTAAAGCATTCGGTGCATTTTTAAAATGAGAGGTTCATGCATGTTTGCAAGAAACATAGCAGAGTTAAAAATGGGAAGCTAGTGTTTTTGTTGCTGTTGTTGTAAATGGAGTGAGAGCAGAGATTAGTAATTAAATAAAACAGAGTGAGTTGTGTTGGCAGATAATGAGCATTGATGAGATCTTGATTCTAATGAGAAATATTATTGGTTATTTTGATACTAGGCAAAATAAGCTGAAGGAGAAAATTATGATCATTCAAACAAAGCAGTTGGAGAAAGGATCTCAGAATCAAATGAGTTCAAATATGAATTATTGTACAGGATAGAATAAATGGGATGAATCAAGGTATGGAATGTACAGATGATGGGACACATGTCAATACTGAAAAAGAATGCAGCATGTCATCATTGTGGGAGGATTGGACATTGGAAAACACAATGTAGTTAAAATCCTATATAATTTAGGTAACTTTGGAGGGATGTCTGAAAAATCAGAGATGTAACATGATGGCAAATATGCAGAATGCATGTAAAGAGTCAGAAATCATTTTGAATGGGTATGCCAATAGCTCCATTGATGCAGCAAATATGTGAAGCAAAATGTTGTTAAATGTAGGGTACCAGCAAATTCACAATGACAGTGCATGAGGAGCAGGAAGACCGCTGCTGCCTTGAAGGTAGACGAGAATGGCCCATGTATTGATTGAAAGGTTATTGGCCAGGCTACCCATTCTATAGGTCGCACTGTGGAAGTACCACACCTACCTCTCTCCGGTCAAAGTACAAGTTGTAGGGATCAGTAACAAACAAATTGTTAATGAAGCTGCAGCAGATGTTCTGGTCAAAATATGATGATTGAAAAATAAACATCGATTATATCATGCAAATCAAGTCCAGGGGATTTGCTTAGAAGGGATCTTCTTTACAAATAGAATTGCATGATATATTGCACACTGGATGGTATGGCAATTGAAATGCAAGATGAGGATTCAGTTATTTGAAATTAATTTGGAAGAAATGAGAGTTGAGTTGAATCCAGTTTTGAATATGGATGACATGCCTCTGGTTTTAAGAGATACTGTCAAAAAGTGGTATGGGATTTCACTGGCTAAGAATTTGAACTGGTTAAAAGGGCAGAACCAGTCAAAATAAAGATTCAACCAGATGCAATATTTCCAAGGACTGGGTAATACATTCTTACAAGAGAGTCTTAAGAAGGAATGAAACCAGAAATTGAAAAAAGATTGTGCAGGGAATTTTTCGAGAAGTGCTTGGTATCCCTTGCAATTTTCCAGTGATGGGAATTAAAAAGCCAAAAGGCATATTGAGGATTGTTCAAGAACTCCGTAAAATAAACAAAATTGTTGAACCTTGTTGTCAGTGGTGCTGAATACAGAAGTAATTTTGTTCCAGATTCCATCAGAAGCAGAATGATATATATTCTTTGACTTATGCCCGGTGTTTTGCTCAGTTCCATTAGATGAGGATTAACAGTTCCTCTTTGCATCTAAACCTTTGAATAAAGTTCTCATGTGGTGTAGGATCCCAAACTACAATGTAATTCAGTTCTAGTTCTGTACATAGATGATTTGTCAATCGCAACGAAAACAAAGGAAAACTGAAAATTGGATAGCACTGCCCTATTCAATCATCTAAATGAAAATGGGCATAACATCTCCCTAACTAAATGTAATATTGTGAGAAAGAAGTCATTTATCTCTGACACCATATTAAAAAGGGTAAAAGGAAAGTCTCGAGAGAAAGTGTTTCTGCACTTCTGACAAGTCATTAACCAATCAGAGGGAGGTTCGGATGTTTCCTGGAATTGTTGGCTATTGTTGTCAGTGGATTTCAAACTTTTCCTTGATTGTAAAACATTAGTTATATTGACATATACTGATGTACAAGATTCTGTACCATTTGATGATGAGTGGCTTGTAGCATTTAAAAAAGTGAAATATATTTTGTGTCATGAGCCTGGACTCAGGATGCTTGATTACAATATGATGTTCTTCCTATATTATCATGAAATAATGGATGTGCACGTTTGATTCTCCCTCAGAAACCTGTCAGACTAATGCACCCAGTTGCTTATCTTTCAGTTGTTTTGGTTCCAGTAGCTGTAAGATCCCAGGATGTTTGAAATCAGTTGCAACAGTTTGTTCGAATTCTGATGGGTCATACAATAATTGTTTATGTCCCACATTCAGTTGAGATCCTTCTGACCAGGACACAGCACTTAATGAACAGTAGATTGGCATGTTATGAGCAAACTACTCTTGCTGCAGAGAACATTTGAATTCGGAGATGTAGTGTCCTAAATCAGCAACACTACTTCTAATTTCAGGCAAGGTTTGTGAAGACAGGTAAGACAATTGTTAGCTGGATCATGTCTGTATGGAAGTGACTGTATTATGCACAAAACCAAGAACAGACTTAGAAGAAATTCCACTGGGATTAGCAGATCTTGCATTATTCATTGATGGATCTTTTTAAGGGACCAATCTGTTGGATTGAGAGCTTCTTATGCAGTATTCTCTATTGCAGAGACCCTTGAAGCACCATCTTCACCAATGTGCCACCGATGAAAATAGAATAATTAATTGCTCTAATCAGAGCTTGCTGCTTGTCAGAGAATTTGAGAGTGACAGTTTATACAGGTAGCCCATATGGTTTTGGATGTGTTCATGATTATGGGTAATTGTGATCACAGAGGGGTTTTATGACATCTTCAGGAGCTCTGGGTATGAATGGAATTCATATATTGGATTTAATGAATGCAATTCAGAAACCAGAAAAAGTGGCAGTAGTTAAGTACAAAAGCTGTTAGGCCAGCAAGGATATTTTTACTATGGGAAATAGATATATAGACCAGATTGACAAATTTTGCGCCCTTCAGTTGAGGTTACTCAATCAACAAAGTAAAAATGATGATTCTGACCAGGGTGTTTCTTGATGGATTCAGTGCAAGCATCTCTAAGTCAGTTAAAAGATGTGCAGGAGGGTGCCCCCAAAAAAGAGAAAATAAAATAAAAATGGGATAAAGAATTATCAAGATTTGGATTTGTAAATTCAGAACAAAAATATGTTTTGTTCAATTCAATGTTACTGCCTAGGGTGTAAATATTTGCATACTTAGACTCATGCAGGAAGGGATAACCTTGTCCTAATCTTCTGAAAATCCTGGGAAAATACAGGAGTTTGACATGTTGCTGAGGATGTTTGTAGCCTGTGCCTAAATTGCCATTCAAATTATCCATGTAAGAAAACTGTTACGGTTATCAATCACATTGGAAAATCAGAAGGCCCATCTGTCAGATTGCAGGCAGACTTTATTGAGATGCCACAGTGAAATGGCATGAAGCATGTCTTGGTGATAGTCTGGCTCTTCTCCAAATGGGTGGAAACATTCTCCATGAGAAGAGCACAGAGCCTTCTAATTGCCAAAATGTTGTTGAGGGAACTGATTCTGAGATTCAGGCTCCAAACTTCTTTTGAGATCAATCATGGTGCCCACTTCAAGAATGACATGTGTTAAATAATCTGCAGAACATTGGGGATCAAGCACAGATGTCATTGTACTGATCAACCACAATCCTCAAGTTTGGTAGCAATGGCACACTGAAGCATAAACTAGTGAAAGTCTGTGCCCCAACTGGTCTAAGGTGGCTAAATGCTCTTTCTCTTGTTTTAATGATTATGAACAATACCCCAGACATGAAGATAGGCTTAACTCCTCACAAAATTCTGATGGACAGGGCAATAAGACTAGCATCTGTGCCTTCAGCAGCCCTAATTTCAAACAGTGATTACACCTTTTTGGATTATTGTAAAGGTATGGCTGATATGATGAACTCTGTCTCTCATCAGGTGAACTTGTAAACTGAAGACTACGAGGATACACCCTGTCAAAATCTGAATGCAGGTAACTGTCGTCATCCAGAAGCTTGTTCAAAAATTACGTTTGGACAAGAGATGGAAAGGCCCTTTCCAGATCGTGTTAATGACCAACAGCGCTGCCATGTGTGCAGACATGCCTCAGTGCAACCACAGCTACTCACAGGAAGGCAGTGAGAGTAGCTGGAACAGTGGTTGAGGAGAATGATTAAAGTACACAGCCTGTTAAACAGAAACATCTAGGTGGAACTGGTGAAATCAAAGTGAAAAGCAAGGGCAAGAATGAGCAAAGATTTCAGGTGAGCAAAGGTTCAGATGAAGAGCCTGAAGATCCTGAAGTTCAGTTACTGAGTGATCAGAGTGAAGAGCTATTTCTATGCAAAAAAGCAAAGCAGGAGTGGAAGCAAAAAGAAGTGGAAAGTTGCAGTTGAAAGTAAAAGTGAAAAAGACCCCTTTCGGATGAAAAAGATTAATGGTAGAAAGAGCAAGCAAACTCAGATTTTACCACTAAGTAAGCTCAAGTTTCACTTAGAGCTCAGGATCGGGCTCAAGTCAAAAGAGGAAGATGAAAATTGAAAAAATATAGTGGAAAAACAGAGAGCTGAAGGCACTCCTAAAAAGCAAATCTGTCTGTGAAACCAGTGAGAGTAGGGACACGATTTAAGAGACTTTGAGAGACAGATGAATTAAACTAATGAGGGAGAGTCACCAGTTGCACAAAGATCAAAATAAGGAAAGTTCCAAATCAAAAATATGACTCATCAGAATGTGTGTATTTAGCTGCAATATCTGAAGAAGAGGAAGCTGATGAACTGAGGATTTTTTCTGAATGAACAAAAGTCAATATTGTTTTGAGAATGGTTCAGGCACAGTGACGGAGAAAGAACTACTCTGAAAGGTAAAATTTACAGTATAATTATGTAACATTAACGAAGAAGCCCCAAAAGGAAAAAGTGATCTTTGGCTAAGAAACCAGTCTAGAAAAAGTTCAACAAATTGCCAGGACTTTTGACATGCAAACTTTATAGGGACTGCAAAGCTGATTATTGTTTTCTTTTGTCTGTTGTTGTTTTAAAGAAATAAGAAAAAAGAAAGAAAAACATTATTGTTTTCAAGAAAATGTTGACGTCTTTTTTCATTTTTTTTCATGAATATTTAGTTTTATCTGGCCTCAGCCAAGAAGATCAGAAGCAGCAGATGCTTGAAAATTGTAGAGATAATACTAGTAATTATAACTTTATCAGTATCACCCTATGTGCTGGCTGATATCTGTGGGAAATGTTTCCAGGGATAAATAGGAACAATAGAGTTGAAGCTAATCTCAAAGAATTGAAACACATTATATTAATTCATAATGAGCATTTACTAGTGGTTTCAAACATAATGTGCATACTAAAATGATTGGAGAATACATTAGTATAATCTGCAGGGGACCCCTATACATATGTAAACTTAGAGACATCATGGCCCGTATTTATACTTTTTTTGCGCCGCATTTGCGTCGTTTTTTGATGCAAAAACGGCGCAAACTTGCAAAATACCATTGTATTTTGTAGGTTTGCGCTGTTTTGCGTCAAAAAGCAACGCTAAAAAAAAGTATAAATACGGGCCCATATTCTTTGTCTGGTAACAATTTAGTTGCTATCTTTAATCACGAGGAATTTATTTCTCGTTACCTAACTGGTGTTCAGGTATCTTTAGAGAATGTGTTCATTGGTGAGAATAATAAATAATTCAAATATGGTAGGTATTTAAGGGTAATCGCATAAAACAAATATGATGCTAACCTGAATAGAGAATATTTATGTTTATTGGGTAACGAAGAGCATCATTCTATTAAAGAATATAATGAGAGAGGAGTAAATGTACTGAGAAGTGTAAAGGAGCAGAAGATTGCGTTGGAAGAATTTCAAGAAGAAACATTTAGAATTCTGGTTTCCATTCTAAGTTAAAAATGGAACAGGAAAGAAGAGGTGAGGTGTGCATGGTAAGGCATAGTTCTAAAGAGAAGGAGAAAGTATCATTTGTAGGTGAAAATATATGTTACAAATATCATGTGGTCAGTGAAGATCTTTTGTTTGGAGAAGAATCTATTATGAGGGGAATCTACTATGTGTGTGGTAGGTATGCTTTTTTAACCTGCCAAGAAATGAAGTAGCTTCATGTTATTTAGCTTGAGGTTTTCCTAGAATTAATCATGTTGATGAGTTAGATAAGGAATATGGAATGAAACAAGTTTTGGACAAGTATTTCTAGACATTGTATGATCAATGATTCCCCCAATGGGTGTAGGCATTAAGGATGTGAAAATGAGGCTGTTGGCTATAGTGGTAAATAGACTTTATGTAGATTGGGTCTTTGAAGATAGTAAATATAGAAATGTTAGCAATTAGAGCAATGATCTTGTAGACCCTTTTTGCTTTGGATATTCTCCTGACTAAAGAAGGCAGAGTTTAAAAGGTAATTAATGCAAAAAAGTGTTGTACACATATTACTGTATCCTAGTGGAACATTTTATCATAACTAATAAAACTAATATGACTCATGAAATTTCATCATTGACAAAGCCAGGACACTGGGAGAGTGTTAGATCCTGGATAAGAGAATTAGGAAAAATCTTTACTAAAATAGGTGAAACGTTACGAAGTAATGTTAGTGGTGCTCTTCAATCAGTTCTAACCCCTATTAGAACATTGGAATGTTGGGAGCTCCATTGGAGAGAATGAAGTGCTCTGGGCTTTTACTGGCTGGTAAAAGCCCAGAGCATCAACATTCCAATGTTCATTGTTCACAGCAACAGCCCCTTGGGCTCCATAAGAACCTTGTTTTAATTATTAGAACATACTGCCCTCTAGTAGCAGAATGTTCTAATAGCCTTATAGCCCTTCGTAGCTGGGCTATACCAGCAATTAAAGACCCGCTCTCTTGTTAAAACCTTCTGCTCGAGCCCTTAACGCTGGAGCAGACCTTTAATGGCCGGTCTAATGCTGTATAATAGTTGTGATGATTTGTGCAATTGCTCTATTGTTGTTATGAAAGTATTTAGACTATATAATTAGTAGACGCATTAGTAAGGCTGAACGTTGTAATAATCCAAGAAAAAGGAAATCATTCACAGATATGGAATTTGCTATTGAAGCTATTGGGGGAGACTGTCTGATTATTCATGAAGATAATGGTCTCATCAATGAAGTAATAGCTTATTAAAACCTTTTTCATGGCATAGGAGACCTAGACTCTGCTAGCTTGGAAGTGTGGATTCAGCCTGTCTGTATCCAAGGAGATTCTGAATAGAGAAGCAGCTCCCTCCTCCCTTCCCACATGGGCAGGGGCTTGCTGATTGGCTCTCTGAGTCCCAGGCAACTTGAACCCTCCTCTCACACCTGCCGTGGCCCTTTAAGTTTGTGGAGGGAACCCCAAGACATTCACTTCCATTTTGTGAGCCCAGCTATTTCCCTGCGCCCTAATACAGCCCAGTAATCAAGGATTCCTAGGAGACCTAGGTAATGAGCCTCAGACTTTTCTGGGAAATCTTATTATTAGTTTAAAAGCATTTTCTACTGCTATCCGTGCCTGTTTACTGTAGAGTCTGTGTGTTTCAGGTAGCTTGGCCTTTCTCAAATGCTGTGTTTTAGCTGTGACTGTTTTAAATTTCCCTCTTAGTTTGTGGCAAAAGACTGCATAACGCCTACCCACTTATTTTTTAAGTAAAAAGTCTACTTACACCTCAGTGGCTAACCAGAGTGTGTTTAGGAGACCTCTTAATCGGTTTCTGTGATTTAAATTGTGTTTCGAAATTGTCTGCATCAGCTGTTTTTGCCTTGAAAAAGCCACATTTCTGAGTGCACGACAAGCAGTATGTCAGTGTTTTTTACAATCTCCCACTTACCTGGAAAGTAAACTCTGCTAGTTTGGAAGTGTGGATTCAGCCTGTCTGTATCCAAAGAGATTCTGACTAGAGCAGCAGCTCCCTCTTCCCTTCCCACAGTGGCTGGGGCTTCAGTTAAGTTGGCCCTTATATATGTTTCTGTTGGTTGTTGCATATGGTGTTGTGATAGGGGGTTGGTGTGACCGGAGGGGTCAATGACGACACGAAGATAAAGGTTTTATGAGTTCAGGTACGGTTTATTAGGTTTAGGAACAACTAGCGTGCCATATGAGTGCCTTTCTTATGCTGTTTCCTTTTCGTTTTCCTTCCACTGGGCCTTCACCTCTTCTTTGGTTTCCTCTTTTCCAGGGGTCCCAGGAGGGGCATGTGGGAAAAGAACAAGATAAGATATCGGTAAGTTCCTTCCATTTTTTATCTTTTGGTTCTTTCTTTTCCTACTCTGCTCTCTTTCTGCTCTCTGCTCTGAAGGGGTTTTCATTCTCGTTCTTTTTTAATGCCTTTGCCCTTACTTATCTTCCACTTGCCCTTTCTCTGGTGTGGGTTGTAGACTTCTGAATATGTCTTATTTCCTGTGTACACTTCCTGTTGTACTATCCTTTTCTTGGTTCTTCTCCTCTCTTACCCTTCTTGCGTTAGTTTTGTGTCTCTCTGTCTTTGGGCCTCTTGGTTCTTCTCTCTTTATTTCCTTTGTACCCTCTGCCCTTTATGTCTGCTTTGTCTTAGTTAGAGGTCTTCCTGCATCTTATCTACTGCCCTCCGGTTTCTTGCCCCTTGTCTCCTATGTGGACTCCCTTCTCCCCTTCTTCCACATTGTTGCCTTCCTGCTCCTCCCCTGTTCGTCCTCCCCACTCCCCCTTAGTTTCTAGTCCCCTTCTTCCACCCCAACCACCCCTGGTTCCCATTAACCGGTCCCAGGATGCACCTGAGTCTCCCACTCTTCTCCTGAAGCGTGGCTGGAAGTTTCGCATTGCGCCTCCTGTGCCGCCGACGTTACTGTGATGTTGTTCAGACACTCTCCTCCTGGATTCAGTCTTCTCTCGCCGTTCTGTTCTCCCGTGCTGCCGCTGGTTTTGCCGCCCGACCGCCTCTTCTTTGCCGTCCGTCTCCTTTTCAGCTTTTCTCGTCCCCGCGCATCAACCTCCCGGCTCCTCCCTTGATGCCGGAAGTCTTTGGGGATTCGCTGTCACCTCTAGTAGAGCCGGGTTAGTCCTGGCAGCGTCAGCACAAGTCGGAGTTATGGACAGGCCGCACCGCGCCGGCCCATCGCCGGCCCATCACAGACACTCCCCCTAAGCAGCGGCTGATAGAGGTGCTCTGAGTCCGGTTAACAGGATAAGAAATCAGCGTTCGTTATGAGTTTGCCCGGGGAATGACGTGTCTGGAAGGAAAAAGGCTGGAGTGAGAGAAACCACCTGAGTACGTGAGCATTGATGTCCTTGTATTGGGCAAGCCGGGTTAAAAGCGCATGGTCTGTCAACAATGTAAATGTTCTTCCCGCCAAATAATACCGTAGGGCCGCCACCACCAACTTGATAGCCAAACATTCCTTTTCCAAGGTGGGGTAGTGTTGTTCCCGAGGAAGGAGTTTACGACTAATGTAAACAATGTGATGTAGGGCCCCATCCTCTTGTTCTTGTGACAGTACGGCCCCTAGTCCCATATCAGAGGCATCGGTTTGTACTACAAAAGGTTTATTGAAGTTGGGACAACATAACACAGGTTCGGATGTTAAGACGTGTTTTAATGTCTCGAAAATCGGTATTTCCAAAGCAGAGAGAGGGGGTAAGTTGTTAGGACATGCTTTCCTCAATAAGTCTGTAAGAGGCCCGGCTATAGTGGAGAATTGGGGTATGAACCGATGATAGTATCCTACGAGTCCTAGAAATGCCCGTACATCCTTCTTTGTGCGGGATGGGGTATGTGTGTGATTGCCTGGATTTTCTCTACCTGTGGTCTACATTGTCCCTCTCCTAGTATATACCCCAAATATTTAATTACCGTGTGCCCTAATTTACATTTCTCGTGAATAGCTGTGAGGTTGGCTTCCCTTAGTGCCTGTAGGATGTGTTCTAAGTGCTCTAGGTGTTCTCTCCATGTCATGCTGTAGACCACTATGTCATCCAGATAGGCAGCCTCTACTGGTGATAGGGTCTAAGAATCTTATTTATAAGTCTTTGACAGATGGCAGGGTCTCCATGGAGTCCGAATGGAAGAACCGTGAAGTGATAAAGGCCAGATGGAGTAGCAAACGTGTTTTTTTCCTTATCTTCTGGACGTAACGGGATTTGCCAATTCCCTTTTGTTAAATCTAGGGTTGACATATAACGGGCTTGGCCTAACCGATCTAAGAGTTCGTCTTTGCGAGGCATTGGGTATGAGTCAAACCGTGATAGGGCGTTGACGCGTCTGAAGGCAACACAGAATCTGGTGCTTCCATCCGTTTTTGGTACTAGTACCACCGGGGAACACCAAGGACTGGCAGATGGTTCTATGATACCAGCTTCTAACATAGCTTCCACTTCTCGCTCTATGATTTGTGTTTTTGCCTCAGGGATACGGTATGGACGTTGTTGAGATACCGTGTTGGTATTGGAACGAATAGAATGTTCTATTAAGGATGTTCGTCCCGGAGTCTTCGAAAACACATCTAGATTGTTCTTGACAAGGATGTTAAGTTGAGAAAGGTTAGTTTACGAAAGGGCGGGGTTTATTTTAGGGGTAGGTCCATCATTCTGTGAACAAGTAGGAGGGGGTGGAGGGGAATGTCTTCATCTAGTTCTTTTGCAATATAAAAGGCGGGTTTTCGTCTAAGGGTTCGTACCATTTCTTTAACAGATTGATATGGTATATTTGTTCCCGGCCGGTACCCTGGAGTATTGCGAGTCTGTACGTGGTAGGATTGACCTGCTCTATTACGTCGTAGGGTCCTTGCCATCGGGCTAGTAATTTGTTTTCACAACTGGGACGTAATACCAACGCTTTGTCTCCCACCCTCAGACTATGATAGGAGCTTTTGGAGTTGTATATTCTCTATTGGTTACTTTGGGCCTCTCTTAAAGCGGTATGGGCTTCTTCCCATACTGTATGTAGGTTTTCCCTCAGTTCTCTGGTATACGTTAGGATGTCCTCAACCTCGTCCTCTGATTCCTCCCATTGTTCTGCCAACATTTTTAGGAGTGTACAGTGCTGTCTCCCAAACAGCAACTCAAAAGGGCTATGACCTGTAGAAGCCTGGACATGTGTGCGTATGCATAGAGAACCAAGGGTAGCTTCTTTTCCCAGTCTTTACCGGCTTCTGAAATGCTTTTGCGGAGTAATGTTTTAATTGTCTTGTTATATCGTTCTACTAATCCGTCTGTTTGGGGATGATATACTGAGGTTCTTATTTGTTTGACCGCTAGGGAATGACATACTTCGGCCATAAGTCGTGAGATAAACGGAGTTCCCTGGTCTGTGAGAATTTCCTTTGGAAACCCTACGCGGGGAAAAAACTTGATCATGGCCTGTGCAAGTGTTTTCGTATGCATACTGGGGATAGGAATTGCCTGGGGATACAGGGTCGCGTAGTCGACCAACACAAGGAGGTATTAGCGCCCTTTTACCGAAGGAGTCAAAGGTCCTACAATGTCGAGCCTGACTCTAGTGAAAGGGGTCTCAATAATAGGAAGTGGTTGTAGAGGGGCTGGCCGATGAGGGGATGGATTCATGAGTTGACACTTGGGGCATTCAGAACAATGTTTCCTAATATCCCCAAATACCCCCTGCCAATAAAAGTGCCGTAATATCGCTGTCTCCATTTTTTCTCTCCCCATGTGTCCTTCTCCATTATCCCCATGTGCTAAGTGCAGGAGCCGTTGTCTATGTGTTCGGGGAACTACCAATTGAGACGCTTTTCTCATGGAGTTGGGGGTGCTTCTATGCAACAAATTGTTTTCTATAGTGAATGTGGGACCTACTGATCATCCGTCCGGGTGTAATGCCTGGTGCCAGGCATTTTTCAGGGTGGGGTCTTCATGTTGTGCTTGTCTGAAATTCCCTACTGTTGTAAAGACCGTGGCGGTATGTAGACTGGGACCTGGGTTCTCAAGGCCACTGGAGTTTTGATGTTCCCGTCGTTGTTCTCTCTTCTGTTTTCAGCTGAGTTATTTTCTCGGGGTTCTTGCTTCTATCTTGCTTGCTCCAAAGGGTGCCTCTTCCCACCACACGGCATGCTTTTTCCAGGAGAGGGGTAAAGTTCACATAGTCTGTACAGAGGATAAGATCCTCGCCCAGATTTGGGATAACCCCCACAGTGATTGTCTCGTCATCCCCTCTCCAATTGAGACGGACCATAGCTACTGGATAGAGCCATTGATCTCCATGGACGCACACTATCAGGACCTTGGCTTGCGGGGTCCGTTGTTCGGGCATCACCAAATTCTGTAGATTCACACTTTGGCTACATCCTGAATCCACTAGAGCTGTCCTTTCCATATCATTCAGATAGACCTTTAGAGTATATTTAGGCCTCCTACCACCAGACCACAATACTCGACCTTTCATCAGCCCGACCTCCACTGGCTCCTCTGGGTCTTTCTTTAACGGACAGTTACGGGCAATGTGTCCCCATTCGGAGCAATGGTAACACTGGGGCCCCGTTGCTGGATGACTCGGAGCTGCGGACGCGGTAGGAAGGGCCCGATCTGAGCTATGTACCATCATGGGTCGAGGGTGTATAGGCTTCGCCAGCCCTGGCCGTATAGGGGGAGGAGTTGGATGTTTGGAGGGGATACTGCGGAAATCCGGGGCCCAATGATAGGCACAGGCAAGGTCTATAGCGGTGTGGTTGGTTAACTCTGGGTGCTGTCGGACCCAATTCCGTGTGCTGGGTGGAAGGGCTTCTAGATACTGTTTGAGTATAATAGTATCAAACATCTCCTCTCTCGTGGTTTCCGTGGGATGTAACCATTTCCCCCCTGCATGGTGTACCAGGTAATACAAAGTGCGGGGATTCTCCTGATGTTGCCACTTCGTCCGTCTGAATTTTGCCCTATAACTTTCACTATCTAATCCTATGCGTTCTAGGATTTCCTTCTTCACCTCTGCATAGGGAATAGTTCCTCCAGGGTTTACCGCTTGGTAGACGGCTTGTAGTTGCCCAGTGAGCAAGGGGGCTATGTATTTTTCCCCATTTTTCCTCAGGCCAGTTAGCAGTACTTGCTATCCTCTAAATATTCGTAAAAAACGAATCGGGATCCTCTTGTTCGTGGAACTTCTGAAGCACACTGCTAGGTACATTGGGATATACTTTGGGGTGTGCAATGGTGTCGGTCAGCTTTCCTAAGGCGGTCTCATGGACCAACTGGTTGTTGGGCATTATGGTGGCTTGACTTTTCAGTGCTGTTTGCAGTGCCTCTCCCTTCTCTTTGGCTTCCTTGAGTTGTTGTTCCCAGACTAATTTTAGGTGGCATTGCCCTTCGGCCAGCTGGGCTATCATGTCCGCCAGGGTGCTTTTCTCCTCCATGTCGTCGATGTTATTTATTGAAATCCCTCTTCTGACACCACTTGTGACCGGGGTAGGTCAATGACGACACGAACTAAAGGTTTTATGAGTTCAGGTACGGTTTATTAGGTTTAGGAACATCTAGCGTGCCATATGAGTGCCTTTCTTATGCTGTTTCCTCTTTGTTTTCCTTCCACTGGGCCTTCACCTCTTCTTTGGTTTCCTCTTTTCCAGGGCTCCCAGGAGGCACGTGTGGGAAAAGAACAAGATAAGATATCGGTAAGTTCCTTCCCTTTTTTGTCTTTTGGTTCTTTCTTTTTCTCTGTTCTCTCTTTCTGCTCTCTGCTCTGAAGGGGTTTTCTCTCTCCTTCTTTTTTAATGCCTTTTCCCCTTACTTATCTCCACTTGCCCTTTGTCTGGCGTGGGTTGTAGACTTCTGTTTCTGTCTTATTTCCTGTATACACTTCCTGTTGCACTGTCCTTTTCTTGGTTCTTCTCCTCTCTTACCCTTCTTGCGTTAGTTTTGTGTCCCTCTGTCTTTGGGCCTCTTGGTTCTTCTCTCTTATTTTCCTTTGTACCCTTCTGCCCTTTATGTCTGCTTTGTCTTAGTTAGAGGTCTTCCTGTGTCTTATCTACTGCCCTCTGGTTTCTTGCCCCTTGTCTCCTATGTGGACTCCCTTCTCCCCTTCTTCCACGTTGTTGCCTTCCCGCTCCTCCCCTGTTCGTCCTCCCCACTCCCCCTTAGTTTCTAGTCCCCTTCTTCCACCCCCAACCGCCCCTGGTTCCCATTAACCGGTCCCAGGACGCACCTGAGTCTGCCACGCTTCTCCTGAAGCATGGCTTGGAAGTTTCGCATTGTGCCTCCTGTGCCACTGACGTTACTGCAACGTTGTTCGGACACTCCTCTTGGATTCAGTCTTCTCTCACCGCTCCATTCTCCCGTGCTGCCGCTGGTTATGCAGCCGCCCGTCTCTTCTATGCCGTCCGTCTCCTTTTCAGCTGTTCTCGTCCCCGCGCACCAACCTCCCGGCACCTCCCTTGACGCCGGAAGTCTTTGGGGATTCGCTGTCAGCTCTAGTAGAGCCGGGTTAGTCCTGGTAGCGTCAGCACAAGTCGGAGTTATGGACGTGCCGCACCGCGCCAGCCTGTCATAGTTGGGGATGGTCTTTCTATTGGTTTAAGGATTAGGGTTGGGTTTGTGATTGGTACTAGGGTTGAGATTCCTATTGGTAACAGTTTTTAGGGTTCTAGTTGTGATTGGTACAAGGGTTGAGATTCCTGTTGGTTCCTGTTTTTAGGGTTGTGGTTGTGATTGGTACTAGGGTTGAGATTCCTATTGGTTTCTGTTTTTAGGGTTGGGATTGTGATTGGTACTAAGGTTGAGATTCTTGTTGGTTTATGGTTTTACGGTTGGGGTTGTGATTGGTTGTCAGGATTAGGGGTATGATTGGTAAATAAGGTTGGGTCTCCCATTGGTTGTAGCATTTTAGGGTTACAAATCTGATTGGCTAGGGGTAGGACTAGGTTTCTATTGGCCAGTAGGGCTATTTAAGCCTACAGCTCAGGGCGTCTCAGCTCGGGCATCGAGGCTAAGGGTGGAGAGGACAAGGGCATTTGCCTGTTTGGGCTTGTTCAGGACTGGTCGGGCATAGGGCCAGAAATGCTGCCCAATTTTCCAATTACCAGAAAGGACCTTACTCCCTACACATCCATCAACATGCAAGCACATTATCAGCAAAGACATCCAACTCTTGCATCACAAACTGACCTCATCCAGATTGCAATGCCTCATCAACCAACACAAAATCCCATATACCACAACTATACACATATCCATCATAACTACAACAGTAAAACATCTTCATTCTCACAGCAAACACTTCTCTGTCCATTCCCACTAACACAACCTGCCATCGCCTACACAACACAAAACCACATTAAACATTACTTTCAGCCATCCAGATACACACTCCCTATTCATACAAACCAACAGCACTAACCTCTATTGCTCCTGCCAGACCCCTTTATATCATTACAATACCTAAAACAAGCCTTCCAACACACCATCTACAAACACCCTTTGCCTCTCTTATTGAATTACACACAGCCATACAATCCTCACACTCCACCACACATATTATCTCTTCCAGTCATCACAACTAACACAAACACCACTGACACACATCCATCCCCTCTTACAAACCTCATACACTCATCTCCAAAACACATCAATACCACTCACCAGCACTAACTCACATACAAATCCTTCACAGAAAACCACTACATCAATATCCCTTCTCACTATTCCACAAAAACAAAACAGACTACACACATCAGCACATCAAAATAACACAAACTTTCATTATACTTTCCATCGCACCCACTCCCCCCCTCATGACTACACAAAGACTACAAATCCTGACCAGTGCTTACCCCTACATTCTCATCTACCACAAGCACCCCACAGCAACATTTATTCACCCGTCTCTCATCCATTGCACAATTTAGAGCCTTACATTATGGTCCACATGCTCCTCGACCACCCCTAATCCAAGACGCAAACAAAATAAACAGCATGCCACTCTTAACAACTTTGCATCTCCTTGCCTATTACATAATAAGGCTACCCTATAAAACAAAGTCCTCCACCGACACACACAGACCCAACAAATGCCTCCTAAGCCTGCTGGAAGAGAACACTATACAGAAAAACAGGACTATTGTGACCCTCACACAGTTATCACAACTAACAACACACCTGCTCCAAGCTCAAAATATACTGCTTACCCTTCTCCTAAACAACACAACACCGCCACTAACACACTTTTTCTAAACTGCCTGCTCATAAATGTTCAATCACTCTAAAAAAACAAGCACCACATCTGCGACCTGCTCACAGACACACAACCTGACTTACTACTCATGACAGAATCATGGTTGGGAGATGACATGGCCCCAGTGTTGTATGAAGCCGTTCTTCTGGGCTATCAAATCATCACACAAAACCCTATAAGCAAGAGAGGAGATAGAATAGCTATTACATTTAAACAAGCAATAAATCTCAGTAAAACAGACATTTCCATACGAGGTTGTGAGCCTCTCCTCACCAGATGCACCCCTACTCCAACTTACTCCTGTACCTTTCTCCTCCTTTACAGACCTCCACCTAACAACTCAACATTCCCAGATGCTATTCTAGATACAGTCTCAAACCTTATTACATGATACTCAAACCTATGCATTCTTGGGGCCTAAATATTTGGTTTGACAAACCCTATCCAAAAGTTATCACCGCTGGCCTAGTTGCATTGAGCCTACATCAGATTGTACACAATCCCACACACATCGCTGGACACATCCTGGATGTCATTTTTGCAAAGCTTGAACTAGTTACCATTCATAACATCACACCAATCACATGGTCAGACCACCATTTGATAACATTCCAACATAAAACACCACAAATCAACACACCCCACAGCATCTTACATACAAGCGCGTATTGACCATGGAGCAAACTCAATTTTGAAGACTTAGAAACACAACTAACAGCCAACACAAATCTAGATACAACTAATTCAGTTCCAAAATGTTATGAGTGACTACGGGAAGCTTTTGATATCCTAATACCACTCAGAAAAACTAAACAGGACAAAAGAGAACCAACACCTTGGAGAAACACAGAACTTAAAAAGATAAAGTAACAAATCAGAAAGTTGCAATTGACCTGGCTCAAAACAAACAATATTCAAGACGAACTGCAGCTACACAAACTTAACAGAGTATACAAATCATCATTCAAAAAAGATAAAAATGGAACAACACAGACAGAATTCTAAATGCTAAATCTGCAACCAAAGAATTTTATAAAATTCTGGATGAATTTCAAAAACCTAAATGCATGGAAGGAAGTCATCCCACTACTCAAGATTTCACAAACAAACTGGCAACTCATTACACAACCAAGGCACACACATTGGACTCCTACATAAAATAGAAGAAAACCATTAGCACCAACCCCTTTCCTAAAATCCCCTTCAAGAATTAACCAACCCAACCTCTACAGTCCTTCAAACAAATATCACAAGGAGAATTTATAGATTTGGTCAAAGCATGCAGACCTTCCAGTTGCCATTCTGACCCTTGTCCACCACACATCTTCAAGAACATTCTTTTATCTACTTCGGCTGCCACACATGTAGGAAGAATCATCAATAACTCTTTAACTACAGGAACTTTTCCTGAAGACCTGAAAAAGGCATACATATGTCTGGTATTAAAGAAAACAAACCTAGACCCACAGGACCCCAACAAATACAGACCAATCACAAATGAACCTTTCCTGGTCAAACTGATAGAAAGAGCAGCATTTGCCCAGATGTAACAATTCATTGAAGACTATTCCATACTTTCAGACTACCAAACTGGATTCCCTCCAGGAAGAGGCACTGAATCGGCACTCATAGCAATCTAGGATGATCTTAAAAACACTTAAAAACACAGTTGACCGCAATGGAGTTGCTGCACTACTTCTCTTGGACCTCTCGGCTGCCTGTGATATGGTTTACCATGACACCCTAATTCAAAGACTCCATGAAGCTGGCATAGAAGGGACTGCTCTCGACTGGATTACATCGTACCTTCAAAACAGAACTAATATTATCTATTCTCCCCCCTTCTCATCCAAACCCTACCTCACAAAAGCAGGGGTCCCCCAACGATCAATCATCTCACTTTTTCTTTTCAACATCTTCATGATATCATTACCAGAACTGATCAATGATTTCCAACTCACATGCTACAACTCTGCAGATGACACACAAATACTGCTTAAATTGGAGTGCCCCAAAGACATTGAAAACTCACAAATCTTCAGTTGCCTCGGAGCCGTTGAACAGCGGATGACTTGGAGCCATCTCATACGAAATGCTTCCAAACAGGAAATACTCACATGTGGTGAATGGAAAAATTATGACCCACTGTGCGCCTGGCCTGGCGGTCTCGGACCACCTCCTCAACTATCCAAGGAAGTTAAGAACCTTGGAATTACCATGGACTCCAAGTTAACAATGAATGCCCATGTGGCCAAATTAGCACAAACAAATTACATCACCTTGAAGACTCTGCGATGCATCTTTGCCCACCTTGGATTTCCACACAAGGTGTAGGCTACTATCTCTCCAAACTGGATTATGCCAATGGCCTCTACGATGGATCATCTCTATCTGTTATGAAAAAACTACAACGTATTCAGAACTCTGCAGCCAGGCTACTATTACATGTAAAGCCAAAAGCCCACATCTCCCCTGCCTTGAGAGCACTACACTGGTTACCCATTGCCAGAAGATCCATCTTCAAGCTGCTTTGTATCACCCACAAAGCTATACATGGAACAGGACCACTTTTTATCAGAAACAAAATAAACAAATACATTCAACAAAGAAACCTCCGCTCAAGATTGGCACCCTCCCTTAGAACACCACCATACAAGAAAAATACTATAGGTGGTACATCCTTCTCCGTTCAAGCAGCCAAACTATGGAATGCATCACCCCCATATATAAGATCCATGGAGAACTATCTTGTCTTCAGAAGCGTGCTCTACTATTTTCATCTCCAAAATTACCCTGCCTAAGCTTTTCCCTCCTCTTCCATGTTTAACTCACCCCAAACCTCAGTTTATTACTGTTATCTCCCAAGCAACCTTATTAAATTCTCCCTCATTTATCTCACCTTTGACTCATCCAAACCTCCTCCTGCAACTATGATCTCCCTAACCCTTTCCACAGACTCTTCCCTCCTCCATCTCTCCTTAACTCATCCCAAGCCTCATCCTATTACTATAAACTCCCAATTAACACTTCTGGATTCTTCCCTCCTCTATCCCTCCATTACTCTAGTCAATCCAACTAACAAAATCACATATCCTCTGCTCAAATTAACTCATAATAATACTAAAACTGTACTCATATTTCCCTATACTAATCCATCACTAATTCCTCTTCGGTTCTGGAGTCGCGTGCTACTTGCCGAAAAGTGCTTCGACGTCTCATCAGTGGTAGTAAGCGCTATGTAAATACTATTACAATTATAATTTTAGTTTTTATTTCAGAGTAACAGAGGGGTTGTAAAAAAAAATTCTGATGTGCAACTTTCGGTGACAAATTATTTATGCAATTTAGTAATTTTAAAGGTGCATGTGAAAGGAAAACGAGTTGCAATTCAAAAAAATAATGAAACCAATTGGTTTCATTTTTTCAGAGTAGGCAGTGGTCCATTGGACCACTGCCTGCTCTGAAAAAATATTTTCGAGGACATTCACAAAGGGGAAGGGGTCCCATGGGAACCCCTTCCCGTTTGCGAATGCGTTACCATCCACTTCAAGAGGGTGGTAGCTGCGAGTTGGTTTGCGACCGCATTCGCGGTCACAAAGCAACTCAGCATGGCGATGCGGTCGCAAATAGGAAGGGAACACCTCTTCCTATTTGCGAGTCGGTACCGACTCGCAATTTGAGGATGAGCATCGCGTTCGGCCTTTTGCATACCGCAAACTGCGTTTTTCGCAGTTTGCGACATGCAAAAGGCTTCCTACATCTGGTCCTTAGTACTGAAAACAATATGATTATCTCATATAGAAATGTGATTAATAATGTAGTATAGTTTTTAAAATGGAAGCAGCTTTGGTGTTTTGCTCATCCTGCTTATGTTCCTTCCCCACCCTCTCCCCATTCAGCTACCCGCTGCAAGTCTTCTCTCATTACAGTTTCAGCAGAACATAGGGAGATGGCATCAATGGACTGCACTGTTAGAAAGCACTTATCGTAAATGAAACTTTTCATTGTGTACATGAATATCATTTTGAAGGATTTCCATTGCTAGTTCAGATGAAGGTGTGTAGAAGAATACAATTGTACAAGCAAATGTTAAGAAGATGTTTCATATTTAGGTGTACATCTTCAGGGTGCAGTTGTTGAGGAAATAAGTGGAAGATTTCTGCTACCTTAAGAAGTGTGTTAGTGTTCGGAGCCTTTCAGGGGCATATTTATACTCCGTTTGCGCCGGAATTCCGTAGTTTTTTTTTACGTAATTCCGACGCAAAACTAACTCCATATTTATACTTTGGCGTTAGACGCATCTAGCGCCAAAGTCCATGGAGTTTGCGTCATTTTTTAGGGTGGACACCTACTTTGCGTTAATGATATGCAAGGTAGGCGTTCCCGTCTAAAAAATTGACTCCGAGGCATGTGCGCCGTATTTACACTTCCGGGCAAAATTCATGCCCGGGAGTGGGCGGGTCAAAAAAAATGACGTACGCCCGCTTTTGCGCCATTTTTTAGCACCTGGAAAAGGCAGGCGTTAAGGGACCTGTGGACTCGGAAGGAGCCCAGAGGTTCCCTCCCATGCCCCCAGGGACACCCCCTGTCACCCTTGCCCACCCCAGGAGGACACCCAAGGCTGGAGGGACCCATCCCAGGGACATTAAGGTAAGTTCCGGTAAGCATTTTCTTTTTTTTTTTTGTGGCATAGGGGGGCCTGATTTGTGCCCCCCTACATGCCACTATGCCCAATGACCATGCCCAGGGGACAGAAGTCCCCTGGGCATGGCCATTGGGCAAGGGGGCATGACTCCTGTCTTTGCTAAGACAGGAGTCATTTCTATGGGGGTTGGGAGTGAAAAAAAATGGCGCAAATCGGGTTGAGGCGAAAAAATTGCCTCAACCTGACTTGCCCCATTTTTTGACGCCCAAGCTCCATATCTCCCTACGCCGGCGCTGCCTGGTGTACGTCTTTTTTTTCCACGCACACCAGGCAGCGCCGGCGGCTAACACCGGCTAACGTCATTGATTAAATACGGCGCCCGCATGGCGCTTCAGAATGGCGTTAGCCGGCGCTAATTCTTTTGACGCAAAACTGCGTTAGCGCAGTTTTGCGTCAAAAAGTATAAATATGGCCCTCAGTGTTTCAAAAATGCTTCTGATTTGGCAATGTGACATAACCATGATCATGCTATGCTGAGTTTGCAGTTTTGTTGATTAATATGTATACATTTTGTATAAACACTCCCTGGTTTTGAAGGATTTGGGGTGACATTTCATTTTCCTCCTGAAACTCTGTCCAATTAATTTGAGATTTTGACCAAGAACTCATTTTTTTGGAGGTTCCAGTTACTAATTATATTTTTCACTGCTATGTTTGTGAATGAAGGGGGGGTGGGGGTTTAGGTTCGCACCACTAGATCAATGAGAAGTTAACTGCCTGAGGTTAATTTAGGGGTTCATTCAATTTTGGGGTTCAGGAAACTATTGAATTCAGCTCCCACAGTTTTACAGTTTAGCACACATGCAAACGTTGAAGGTTTGGAGAAATCAAAGCATTTCTTCGAGTTCACACCTGTCTCTAGGAGGCTTTATTTTTTGTCTTGACATCCTGTCTCCAGATGTTAGCATGAAAAACCATGGGTGGTTTCATGGGAATGCTCACATACCCCCAGCTAATACTCCTGGAAGCAAAGTAACCCGAAGCAGTGCAACACTCTACTTTCTGTTACTTTTAGGTAGCTTTCTAGTACAAAGAAAGTTTTTCACAGGAAAGCAAATAACAAATCAACCATTTGAGCCAGGTGATCTCACTTTTAAGGTGACTTTATACCAGGGCATTGTTGATAAATCTGTCCCATACTGTCTCTGCAAATATTTAACACAGAGTTCTCTGTGTTGTTCATGAGTTAGAGACAACTCAGTTCAGAAACAGTGAGCAGTGTTTGCCTTTCTCTTCTTTCAAACGGTGCTGCCTATAGATCATGCAAATTTTAAGTGGAATAAATGTACTCTAGAGATTGTAATCACATAAAAAGGGGAATAGTTAGGCCGCTTGTGAGTGTGCATAGTCATAATGCAGCACTATGAGTACTGTATGCTGGCAATGAATTCAACTCCGAATATGGTAAAACATGTCTTTACAGTTTTCTTAAGGAGTGTGCATTCTTCCGATTTATACAATCGAAATACATGATAACCCCTGAAGGAATTATTTAACTCCAAAACATTTGATTACATCTGGTGGTGGTACCCTCAGTCTTCAATTACAAAGATCAAATCCACTTTTGTATTTTTTCTTTTTTCGTTATGCATCAATAATTTGATGATCTCGAAGAAGTGTATTCATTCCACAGTAATTATTCAATTATACCAGCTTTCTTACAACACATTTTTTAATTCTTCTAACAATGCATGTATCATAGGTCATCTGAAAGACACAATACGATTGACCCAATAGTCACCAAGTCACTTCACAATGAAGTGGTGACTGAGATCAGTTTAGGAATCCACCCAACCAGTCTCTAAGAAAGACTAATGCAATTAATAATCAATAGCCTTGTAGTCATAGTCCGTGAAATCCTTTGAGGTAGAGGTGTGGTTGAGAAATTTCAACGTTTTGGTCTCCAGTCTCAACATATAGTACATGAGACCGTCTTTAGGACAATGTTCATCAAAAACCCATAATGTGAGGGGACCACTCACCATAAGCAATCAATGTTTTGGTGTTAATAATTCCTTCTTGGATTGTTGTGAATTTAGATTGTGCATATATCCATCTGCCTGGGGAATTGGGTTGCCCTATTTTTATTGATGTTCCGAATTTGAATACATAATACCTAATTGTTAAAACCTACATCTATTGTGTGGTATTCACCCCAGTCATTTTGCCTTTATCTTCTGTTTTTGCTGAATTCATTTTTGTTGGTGTTATGACTCTCTACACTTTATCCTTGGTACCTGGAAATAATGGGCGTGTGCTCTCTCCCTCTACAGAGTAAATTGGCCTACAACTGATCGATACAATTTATTTACCTTTAAATCCCCAGTATATGATATTACATGTATCCACGGATTGTAAATTACATACTACTAGTGTTGTGTAGCCATTTTAGCTATAGCTCCATGCACGTTATTTTAACACACTAGGCCGAGCCGCTGTGCACTCTAACCTAGATATATTTTATCCGGCTTTATTTTATTGTTACAATAGCCACTTTTACGGTCTTGTTTAATTTTCTGTTTATCTAACTGTTTTTGCCTAGGCAAGCACTCTATTCTCAAACAAGACATTCTTGCTCACTCTGTGCTTCTCTCAAGGCTACAGCACGGTACATTGCCGGTGAACGTAGTATAAGTTTAGTCTCCGACATTCGTAGAAAACACACATCCTTATGTAGGGACATTTTCTCAGAACATCAGCTGTGTTGTTATAAAAACACTTCCTTGTCCCTTACACATTAGAGGGAGATTCCAGCCAGAGAACCATGACTGTGTGCTGATTGCCGAAAGCTTCGCTACAGATGCTAACGCAGACCACAGGCCTATGCTCAGGTATGGGGGATGATGTCTTCCCAGGGGAACATGAAGGGCAGCATTAGAGCTTAACATGCTGTGCTCTATCATAGCCTAGGTAGGAGTTAGTCTATTGACCGTAGTGACAATATGATAGCGTTATTTCTAAGCTTCACTCTTCTCGTCACAATTTTTATTACTGTCATGCTGTGTTGTCCTGGTTAATGCAGCTCATGCTTTGCTATCTAAGATGCAGTCATTTTATTAAAATCATTATTGTAACATATATCGCCTCTGTTTGTCATTTTATACATGAGACTAAGGTAACTGAGAGAAACGGATGAGACCTGAGTGACCACTGCTTCCCTGAGAAACCAATTATGCCATGCGCTCGGCTGCCCAGTCATCCATGCCCATGGGTAAGGATGAGGCACTGCTAGTTGGCTGGAGCAAAACCCGGATTGGAGTGACAGGTGTCACCTGCAGTGGGTCAGACTCAGTGTCCCACACCGTGGGCGATTCTGCCACTCAAAATTGAGTAGTCTCATTAGAATAGTGAGGGCCTACATGACACTAGGGGGCTGCAACACTCATTGTGCCACTCACTAAACTAGCACTATAACATGTCTCAAGCCTACCACTGCAGCCTTTAGGGCAGTTTTAACCTGCTAAGTAGACCTGACAAAAACAAACCATTTTGCTCATCTTAACCTTAATTTTTAATACTTACAAGTCATCCCTATGGTAGGCCTTAAATTACATTGGGCAGGGTGCCTAGTATTTACAAAGTAGGACACATAAATATAAGGTATTTTTATCCTGGCAATAAAAACACTTCCATGTTTTTTTCACTGTGGCAAGGCTGACTCTCCCATAAGAAAATACCAGGTTATATTACGATAACTCATAATGGTTAATACAGTTTGGAAGCAGCTAGAAAAATGGGCAAAGGGCCCATAATAATAGTAATTTAAAATCCAATTTAAAAGGTCCAGTAAGACTTTTTAGAGCTTTTTCGGAAATTACATTTAAAAAAGCTGTCATTTTCCTGCCTAAAACCAAAAGGCTTTCTAATCAGTGTCCAGCTGTCACCTTACCCCAAATGGCTCCCCTGTGTTGAGATGCATATTGCTGCCAGATAATGAACAAAGGGGTCGGGTGTGGGATGGTGGTGTTTTTCTTCCTTGAGCAAGATGGCCTGGGGGCAATTGCATAGCTCCTTTAGGAGCTTCCAAGGAAGCTGTCTTTATCACTGGCAGATGAAGCTCATACTAGGCCTGCTCCTCTTTATTTCTCCAGTCAGACCAGTACCAAACTCACAGATAGGGGAGGAACTGACCGGAACTAGTTTGGGAGTGGACAAATGCTTACCCTCTACCTGCAGGCTGGCACATGGTATAAAAGTGGACCCCACAGACCTCTTTTCAGAACACTCCTGGACCTTAGAGGAATCAGAAGAAGGACTGACCTGCTGTCTGAAGAAACTGAAGAAAGACTGGACCTGTGTGGCTTGAACTCAAAAGTGACTCCGAAGGTCTGTCGATTAACCTCTTGCACAAGCTACAGGCCCAAAACAACCTTTCAGAAGCCTCTCTCCCTGACACTGCCCAACTGAACAGCTCCAAATGGACTTGCCCTGGACCTAGTGCTGGCCTCTTGTGGAATGAGTCCTAACCCCCAAGTTGTGCCCCCCAGATTCTGAAGCCTTGCTATGTTAGAATATACTCCACCTATCCCCCAATTGCACGTAATGGACTTTTTGCCAACTTTCTGGCTGGAGAACTGACTGAGATAGGATACCCATCCATGGTGCAGCTTTAGAACTGCCAGGCATCCTCAGCTTGCTAGTTTGCTCCTCTGCTGAAGGAGATCTGACTTCTAGGTAACCTCCTAAGTCCAAACGTAGAAACTTCATTGAAACAGATGTTGAGCAGCATTCTATCAAGAGACAGACCTTCCTGACCACAGACTTTGGACTTTGGTCACTTAGAGATTTTAGACTTTTGATGAAGACTACACAGGGACCTCAATCTTTAGCAACTTGCTGTTTGTGAGAACCGCCTCCGATCCAGCTTGCAGCTACCCTCTCCTACAACTCATCAGTGATCACTTTCTCTCTATAAACGTTCCCAAGTTAGAGGGTCAACTTGTCACCAGGACCAACCTGGTAAAAATTAATATCTCTAGTATTAATTTTTAGGTTTTTGTCATTTTGGTGTAATTTTAATTATTAAAATTACTCTACTTGTCTAAATTGGTTTGGGATTTTTCTTGAGTTGTATTTCCACTTTGTTACTGTTTGGGGTCTGCCTAAATACTTTAGATATTGCCTGCAAGTTAAGCATGACTGCTTTGTGCCAAGCTACCATAGGGTTAAGCACAAGTTTATTTAGTGACTTTAGTGGTTCATGCTGACAATGATTTTGATTAATATTTGAGGTGGGTTCTCACCCCCTTACCTAATTATCCATTTTCTGACAACCTTGTGTAAGCCCATCTGGCAGACCAAGTTTCAAAATAGAAACATACCGTCCCCCATCCCTGCTGGTCCATGTTTAGGTACAAAGACCCCAGGACAGCAGGTTTCATGCAAGAGTGAGTTTCCTGAAGTCTCGCTGTCATGCAAGATGCTCTTAATGTCTTTGGCATAGTGTGAGCAGAAGTGGTTGGTGGAAGATATCTGACTTGCCGCATCACTGGACCATGATATAATTTTGCTGTTTTTATTTTTACACACTTTTAGTTTTATTACCATACAATACTTTTGATTACCCTTACGGTAACCCATGTATCTCTTCACAATGAACAGCTGGGCATTGCCGGCCATCCCAGTTTCTCTTAATCACTATGCAATTCATGACTGGTTCTCAATTACTACTGGAGGGCAGTTTGAGACTGGGAGTGATAAATATTGAAGGACTTGTAAAACATATGACTTCAAAATCTGAGCAGTAAGTTTGCATGTAGCACCAGTAAAGTATGATATTCCCACAAGGTCTAACAATATTACTTGATATAAAATCAAGTTAATTACTGCAGACACCAGTGACTCAACTGGTCTAAGGATATGTAAGTCTGCCACACAAGAAGAAGGGCTTTATAATTGCTTATGAACACTGATTATGTCCATACCCAAGGAACAGTAGGCTCTGGATCAGAGCTTGATTTTAAGTGAATTGTGATTTACATTTAATCAGAATTAGACACTATCAGACTAAGGCCCTCATTACAACATTGGCGGTAAAAGCCGCTTACCGCCGTGGAGAAGACCGCAAAGACACCGCCCCAGTCGCGGAATTCCGCCACAGCTATTATGACCCACATTTCGGAATCCGCCAAAATTAAGACACCCACACAAGTCCGCAACACCAAAGGTCAGTGATAAACTGGCGAAAACAAAACCTTCACTGTCCCGCCAACAGAAATACGCCCACACTATCACGACACACAAATCCACGCGGCGGTCTTTCAACTGCAGTATTCCATTGGCGGTGCACACCGCTGCGCTCAAAATACACACACATTTACAAAACACTACCACATTGGACAATTCAAAATACACACACCTGATACACATACACACACCAGTCCCACACACCCAATACAATATAAAACATACACCCATAATACCCACAAACCCCCATGACAAAAAATTCAGAAAGAAGGCCAGAGAGAGAGCACCAGCAAGAACAACAGCATCCACAGGCACAGAACACCATCAACCACAGAACTTACACGCAACTCACACAACACACCACTACATATCAGCACACATATCACCACACACCCCACCCCACACATCACCTACACCACCCCATGGCACGGCAAAGACAACCCAGGTTCTCGGAGGAGGAGCTCAGGGTCATGGTGGAGGAAATCGTCCGGGTAGAGCCACAGCTATTCGGAGCACAGGTGCAGCACACCTCCATTGCCAGGAAGATGGAGCTATGGCGAAGAATAGTGGACAGGGTCAACGCAGTGGGACACCACCCAAGAAATCAGGAGGACATCAGGAAGCGGTTGAACGACCTACGGGGGAAGGTGTGTTCCGTGGTCTCAAGACACTACCTGGCGGTTCAGCGGACTGGCAGCGGACCCCCACCTCCTCCCCACAAGTAACAACATGGGAGGAGCAGGTCTTGGAGATTCTGCATCCTGAGGGCCTCGCAGGAGTAGGTGGAGGAATGGACTCTGGTAAGTCAAATCTTAACTATTACAACCCCCACCCTACCTGCATGCTATCACATACCCCCACCCTCACCCCCAGCAACCCAACTCCTCACGTATGTCCCAACATCACAAACCACACATCCCAACACCAAGCCCTGCATGCAACAACAAAGCATGGACACCCATCACTAAAGCATGCCCACTGCACATACCCATACAACCCCCTAAACCATCCTCACACAAGGTCTCACACAGGAATGCAAGCACTGGGGTACATGGTCACCCACCCATTGGACACCATGACACACACAGATGTAATAACCATCCTTTCATATCCCTGCAGGACCCCTACCCAACGTCACCGGACAGGAGGGTCCACACATGTCCACACCACAAACAGAAGAGACCCACAGTGATGACAGCACCTCTGTCCAACTGGATCTAGATGACCAGCCCGGCCCATTGGGGACCTCGGGACAGTTGGTTCCCATCACCCAGTCACAGGCCACTACAGACCTTCCACCCTCTGGAAACACCAGCACAGCACCCACCCAGCGGGCCCTTACCTCCGTCCCCAGGACACGTCAATCAGCAGTGTGTCCACCACTACAGGGAACCCAGGATAACCCACCACCCCAACACCAACAGGGACCTGGGGGCAGTGGTAGTGGGCACACAGTCCAGGGGACTGAGCCCCAGGAACACAGGGGAACTGACAGGGCTGCTGGGCGACAGGGGGCGGACAGGCCAAGGGAACCCACTCTCCACGAGGCCCTCTCCTCCATCATGGGAGCCTACCACCACTCCCAGGAGATTATGGCAACGGTACTGGCCAAGTTTCAGGAGACCCAGCGCCTGCAGGAGGAACAGTATATGGGCTTCAGGGAGGAACTCAGAACCATCAGCTCCACCCTGGGCACCATCATAGGGGTGCTGAAGAAACTTGTGAACACCAGGAGGGACACTGTGGCACTACAAGGGGCCCCTGACACTAGCATGGACGATGAACTGCCCACCACCTCCGCCGGCGCTAGTGGACCGGACGCCCCACCACAGGACCACCACACCAGCACCCCACCCCCTGCAGAGGGAGAACCACCCCGCAAATGGTCCCTGAGATCCAGGACGAAGAGAGAGCACAATGCCAAGACCCCTGCCAAGAAATGAGACCACCCTGATTGTCATCCTACTGTCCCACTTTGTCACCCTGTCCATACTGAAACTGCCCCAGCTCCACTTCCTATGCCCATATGGGCAATGCACCTGTGAGACTAATAGACTGGACTCTGCCATGGACATTCCTCCGCCATCACCCCTCACCATTTCACTACCCCTTCTAAAATAGAGCACTTAAATAAACACACTTAAAGCACAAAACAATCTGGAGTCTGTCTGTGATTTCGAAATAGTGTATTAGTAATTACAGTGACAAAATTTTCTTTCAAGTTTAATGTCAATAGTGTATTAGTAATTACAGTGACAAAATGTTCTTTCAAGTTTAATGTCAACATACCTATGTCACACAGCTCTACTCCATGAGTAATCTAAGCAGATGTCACACAGTGGGATCCACATCTGTGAAATCGTAAGGGAAAGTGACAACTCAGTGACCATACACTTGGTGAAAACGACACACAATAGAGAGGTAGTAGTGTTAAAGTACATGAAGTAGGCAGGTTTGTATTCTTACCTGTGTCTCACTGGAAATATTGCTGGATCACTGAGTCTCTGTTGTGCATGTCTTCTTCCCCTGCTTCCTCGTCTTCACTGTCCACAAGCTCCACAGCTGCAACAACACCGCCATCTGGACCATCCTCCTGCAGAAAAGGCACCTGTCGTCGCAAAGCCAAGTTATGAAGCATACAGCAGGCCACGATGATCTGGCACACCTTCTTTGGTGAGTAGAATAGGGATCCACCTGTCATATGGAGGCACCTAAACCTGGCCTTCAGGAGGCCGAAGGTCCGCTCGATCACCCTCCTAGTTCACCCATTGGCCTCATTGTAGCGTTCCTCTGCCCTTGTCCTGGGATTCCTCACTGGGGTAAGTAGCCATGACATGTTGGGGTAGCCAGAGTCACCTGCAAATGGTGAGAGACAATTGTTAGACACGCACTAACCTGGAGGGATATCCCCAGACCCAGACAACCATTTCCACTGACTTGCTTCAAGGTGCTCACCTAATAGCCACACACGGTGCCTCTGGAGTTGACCCATCACATAAGGGATGCTGCTATTCCGCAGGATGTAGGCTTCATGCACTGAGCCAGGGAACAAGGCGTTCACATGGGAGATGTACAGGTCTGCCAAACAAACCATCTGTACATTCATCGAATTATAACTCTTCCGGTTTCTGTACACCTGTTCACTCCTGTGGGGGGGTACCAAAGCCACATGTGTCCCATCAATGGCACCTATGATGTTGGGGATATGTCCCAGGGCATAGAAATCCCCTTTCACTGTAGGCAAATCCTCCACCTGAGGGAAAACGATGTAGCTCCGCATGTGTTTCAGAAGGGCAGACAACACTCTGGACAATACGTTGGAAAACATAGGCTGGGACATCCCTGATGCCATACCCACTGTTGTCAGAAAGGAACCACTTGCAAGGAAATGGAGCACTGACAGCACCTGCACTTGACGGGGGATTCCTGTGGGATGGCGGATTGCTGACATCAGGTCTGGCTCCAACTGGGTACACAGTTCCTGGATTGTGGCACGGTCAAGCCTGTATGTGTTAATCAAATGTCGCTCCTCCATTGTCGACAGGTCCACCAACGGTCGGTACACCGGAGGATGCCGCCATCTCCTCACATGTCCCAGCGGACGGTGCCTATGAAGGACAACAGCGAGCACAGAGTCAAACAACTCAGAGGTACGTACCCACAGTTTACACAGAACACCTATCATACACAAAAGGTGGCCTGTATGTGTGTTGAGTCTAGGCCTAGGTATGAGTGACACAGTTGGAAATGAAGCCATGTGGGCCCCTGAAATGGCGGCTGCCTGACCTGTAAAGTGGGACAATGGGATGTGAGGTAACTGCGCTGGCGTTGTACACCGTCGCGGTAGGCGGTCGAAGACCGCGGCGCAATGCTGCATTGGTTAACATTGGACCCTATGGGTCCCAGGAGCCAATGGCGATGTACGCCGGCGGTGACGGTACGCACCGCCGCGGACATGACCGCCATTTTCTATCACTTCAATCACTCAATACCTGATCTTCGACAGGAGAGGACCTACACTGCAAGTGCTGCTGTGACCTCGGTCTGGAAAAGACAATGGCTCGAGTGTCTGGGGAAAGGTCCCCTGCCTTCACATCGGAGGAGTTGGAGAAGCTCGTCGATGGGGTCCTCCCCCAGTACACGCTACTCTACGGTCCTCCAGACAAACAGGTAAGTACACAAGGAGCATGTTGTATGGGCTATGCCTGTGTGGAGAGAGCTGGTTGTAAGAAGGAAGGGGGCAGAGTTCTGCGTGCATGAAAGACGGTGGGTGCATGTGCCACATGGCAAGGGTAGGGATGGGGGCCACTCACTTTGACGGTGCAGTTGGTAATGACTTCTCTTCTTTCCCTGTACATTTCATGTAGGTCAGCGCCCCCCAGAAGAAAGATATTTGGCATGCCATCGCCAAGGACGTCCGGACCCTGGGAGTCTACCACAGACGGAGCACCCACTGCCGGAAAAGATGGGAGGACATTCGCCGCTGGAGCAAGAAGACGGCAGAGGCTCAGCTGGGGATGGCCTCCCAACGTGGGAGGGGTGCCCGTCGAACCATGACCCCCCTGATGTTCAGGATCCTGGCGGTGGCCTACCCGCAGTTGGATGGGCGCTTTAGGGCATCACAGCAGACACAAGGGGGTGAGGACACTATCATTCTGCTGACTTTGCACGCAGTAGAGGTGTCTGGGTGGGGGAGGAGGGCTGTGAGTTTCCCTAGGCCAGAGCGAGTTCCGTAGGCTAGGCCCCCCAGCCCACCTCTGTAGAGTGCCAAGTACACCTAGTCATGCCCCTGTGTCATCTATGTGTGCAGATGTCGTCCATAGCCTTGTAGGCCATTTCCCAGGAATTGCACTCTAGAGCCCAAGAGCGCGGCGTAGTGCAGGGGGCTCTGTGTCTGTCTTGTCCGCCAACGGTAGCGGTAATCCATGCACTCAACATGTCTTTCTTCTGTTTCCCCCCACCCTTTTGTGGTCTCCCTGTTCTTGTGTGCGTTAGCATCATCAGGCGGAGGAGCAGTGGCACCGAGCACAAGGGAGCGGCATCCCACATGGCCATGGAGGGCCACACTATGGACTCAGAACTTAACTTGTGTGACGGAGGGCGAGGGGAGCTCCACGGCAGGGACAGGAGCTGAGACCAGCGACACGGACTCGTCCTCTGATGGGAGCTCCCTTGTGGTGGCGGCAACATCTGTGCCCCCGCATCTACAGCCGCCACCCTCCCTACCAGCACCGCCCTCCCAGTAGCCCCTCAGTTTTTGCCCGTGCCCGCTCACCCAGGAGGGTGGGGATCACCTTCGCCCCTGGCACCTCAGGCCCTGCCCCAGTCACCCCTGCTGCCCTCAGTTAGGAGGCCATTGACCTCCTCAGGTCACTCACTGTTGGGCAGTCTACCATTTTAAATGCCATCCAGGGTGTAGAAAGGCAGTTGTAACAAACAAATGCATTCCTGGGGGGCATTCATTCTGGTCAGGCGGCCCTTCACTGAGCCTTTCAAACTCTGGCCTCGGCACTGATGGCAGCCATTGTCCCTGTGTCTAGCCTCCCCCCTCCAACTTCCTCCACCTAGACCCAATCCCCTGTACCTCTGCCTATCCCAAGCACACCATCAGACCAGCCTGCACACCCCTCACCACAAAAGGGAAGCTCATGCAAACATAAGCACCACACATCCCAAATGCACTCACACAAGCATCACACACATGGAGACACACCAACATCCACTGCCTCCACTGTGTCCCCTTCCTTGTTGTCTCCTTCCTCCCTCCCAATCTCGTCTCCACTCACACCTGCATGCACTACCTCTACAGCCACTACGTCCCTCATCAGCACACCCACCAGCACAACCCGCTCACGTGCAGTCACCACCCCCACTACCATTCACACGTCCCCTGTGTCCTCTCCCAGTGTGTCTGTGACGCCCCCTCCGAAGATACACAAACGCAGGCAAACACCCACCCTACAGCCATCCACCTCACGACAGCCTCCAGCGTATGCACCTGCACCCAAAGTCACCAAACGTACACCTCCTACTACCACCACGTCTTCCTCCACTCCCAAACCCCCTCCAGCTACCCGTCCCAGTGTGTCCAAAAAACTTTTCCTGTCCAGCCTTGACCTATTTCCTCCCCCCCCCATTTCATAGGTCCCGAAGTAGCACCTCAGCCACAACATCTCCAGGACCAGTGGTGCCTGTAGTCACAGGTATGTGGAGTGCACCGGCCACCAGGACAGCCAGTGTGTCACGGAGCCACAGCACAGACAGTCCCCCCCCCCAGAAGTTGGCCAGTGCCCGGTGGGAGAGGGGCAAGACTCCAGCCACCCAAGCCGCTCCCAGGGGTCCAGGTGGGAGTGTGGACTCAGCTGTGACACCTCCCACGGTGGGGAAGGGCCATGAGAAACCCGGCAAGTCCGGGAGGAGCAGCACGGCGGAGAAGACCGCCATCATCCCCGCTGCCCAGGAGGGCCCCGCCAGCCCCATCCTCGCTGCCCAGGAGACCACCGCCAGCCCCATCCTCGCTGCCCAGGAGGCCACCGCCAGCCCCATCCTCGCTGCCCGGAGGCCACCGCCAGCCCCATCCTCGCTGCCTAGGAGGCCACCGCCAGCCACAGCCCAGCTGCCCAGGAGGGCCCCGCCAGCCACAGCCCAGCTGGCCAATGAAGGACCGCCAGCCCCAGCCCAGCTGGGCAATGAAGGACCACCAAATCAAGCACCGCTGAACAGGGCACCGCCAACTCAAGCGCCGCTAAACAGGGCACCGCCAACTCAAGCACCGCTGAACAGAGCACCGCCAAATCAGACACTGCTGAAAAGGGCACCGCCAAATCAGGCACCACTGGGCCGGCCACCGCCAACTCAAGCACCGCTGAACAGGGCACCGCCAACTCAAGCACCGCTATCCCATGAGTGGCAGGGGCACTGACGCAACTGGTACCGTCACGGGGTGAGTGATGCACTCTGGGCACCAGTCCCCCTCCAGAACCATTGGAGACATGCATCCACTACCTCTGTCCTTGGCAGGATGAAGCACTCTAGGCACATAGCCCCCTCCAGAACCAGTGGAGAAAGGCATCCACTACCTCAGTCCTTGGCAGAATGAAGCACTCTGGGCACAATGCCCCCTCCGGAACCAGTGGAGAAAGGCATCCACTACCTCAGTCCTTGGCAGGATGAAGCACTCTGGGCACAAAGCCCCCTCCAGAACCAGTGGAGACATGCATCCACTACCTCTGTCCTTCACAGGATGAAGCACTCTGGGCAACAGTCCCCCTCCAGAACCAGTGGAGACATGCATCCACTACCTCTGTCCTTCACAGGATGAAGCACTCTTGGCACCAGTCCCCCTCCAGAACCAGTGGCGACTGTTATCCACTTGAGAGACTGTGGCTTTGCACTCCCCAGGATGCAGCAGTGGGCAAACCACCCACTGTATAGACTTGAGAGACTGTGGCTTTGCACTCCCCAGGATGCAGCAGTGGGCAAACCACCCACTGTATAGACTTGAGAGACTGTGGCTTTGCACTCCCCAGGATGCAGCAGTGGGCAAACCACCCACTGTATAGACTTGTGAGACTGTGGCTTTGCACTCCCCAGGATATATCAATGGGCATGGAGCCCCCTCGTTGACCTGGCGTCGTGCACTCATCCGGCTGAGGTGCCCCCCCTTCCATTCCCCCTGAGGTGCCTGTTGTATTTCTATCTGATGCCCCTGCAGTGTTCTCTCCATTTTGATCGGGTATCTTGTGTGGGCCTCGCCCATGCATTTTGGGCCCAGTGGTCCACGGACTATGAATGGTGCAATACCTGGACTACTATTCTTGGTGTATATTTTGTTAGTAGTGTATATATGTATATTTTTGCGTACTGCATTTTGATATATTACAATGGATACACTCATTTCCTTTTGTCTTTGCATTCTTCCGGGGGGTTTGGGGGGTGTAACTATAATGTATAGATATGTATTAGTGTGTGTGTTGTAGTGGGTGAGGGTGGGGGTGGGGGTGTTGCGTGCTGCGTGTGTGTGTCACTGTTTTTCCCTCCCCCCTCCCCTTTGTCGTAGGTGCAGTACTCACCGTGGTCTTCGCCGCCGGCGTTGGTGCTCCTGGTACAGGAGCAGGAAGACTATCGCAGGTAGGATTTGGAGTTCCGGGTCCATGGTGTCCTCGTTCCTCGTGGAGTGTGTAGAGGTGAGTGTTTTCCCTTCGAAATTCCTGTTTCCGCCGTGTTTTTATCCGCGGTGAATCCGCCCCGGAAAAGGTGGCGGATTGGCCTGTCATAATAGTGTGGGCGGTACATTGTCTCCCGCCTGTCTGTTGGCGGTGACTGCTGCGCTGTTTGTTTGTACCGCTGTGGCGGTCGGAGTGTTAAAGTGGCTGCCTTTGTTGGCACTTTCCGCCATGGTCGTGATTCCATTTTCTTTTTCCGCCGGCCTGTTGGCGGTCTTACCGCCGCTTTAACACCGTCCGCCAGGGTTGTAATGACCACCAATGTGCCTTACACATTTTGAAGCCCCGCAAGCCTACTACAATACTATTACAAAGTAAAACCTTAAAATACAAACTCTTCCAAGCTGTAAAACAAAAGTTCCAACCAGAAGAGAGCTTTTAAAGACATTGAATGGTGGTAGAGGTTACTATTTTGCGCCCCCCCAAAACTAGTGTGGGGACTGAGAGATGACCTAGACAGAAAGAGTGTGCAGTGCTTAACATGTTGATGGTGTTCCCATTGTCCTAGGACCACCACAGGCTGGGTTGTGGGCAAAAATGTTTTGAAAGAGAAAAGCATTATGGGGCGAGTTTCCCCAAGTGCAGTGAATATTGTAGTAGCTTGACTATAATGCTCAGAACAGCCCTTAGAGAACACCAAAACAAAAATAGCATTTTGTAAGAAACATGGTCATGTAATCATGTAGTCAACCCCTGGAGAACATAAAGATATAAAAACAGATTTCAGAAAATAATGCAGTGTAATCTTATGTAGTCCCTAGAAAACATAGGCCCATATTTATACTTTTTGACGCAAACCAGCAATGGCACTGGTTTGCGTATTTTTTTTTACTGCCGGCTAACGCCATTCCTACGTGCCATGCGGGTGCCTTATTTAAGGTGCGGACTGCGGACTGGTCAGAGAAAAAAACAAATTACTCAAACCAGGCAATGCCGGCGTAGGGGAAAATGGGGGTTGTGTGTCAAAAAATGGTGCAAGTCAGGTTTGAGGCAAAAATCATGCCTCAAACCGGACTTGCGCCATTTTGTGATGCACAACCCCCATTGAAATGACTCCTGTCTTAGCAAAGACAGGAGTCATGCCCCCTTGCCCAATGGGCATGCCCAGGGGGCTTCTGTCCCCTGGGCATGGTCATTGGGCACTGTGGCATGTAGGGGGACCCAAATTAGGCCACCCTATGCCACTTTAATAAAAATGTAAAAAATACTTTCCTCAACTTACCTGTACGTACCTGGGATGAGTCCCCCCATCCATGGGTGTCCTCCAGGGGTCGGCGAGGGTGGCAGGAGGTGTCCCTGGGGTGAGGGAAGGGCACCTCTGGACTTCTTCCATGGTCAGAGACCATGGAAGTGAGCTCACAGGTCCCTTAATGGCTGCCCCCATCCAGGCTTTAAAAAATGGCACACATCAGGCTGTGCGCCGTTTTTTAAGGCCTGCCCCCTCCTGTGCGTCAAAATGACGCAGGAGTATAAATAAGGTGCACAGGCCTTAAAGTCATTTTTTGGGCGGGAACGCCTACCTTGCATGTCATTAACGCAAGGAAGTTTCCCGCATCCAAAAAATGACCCACACAGAGGAATTTTGACGTCCGCGGGCTCAGTGTCAAAGTTTAAATATGGTGCACGGTTTGTGCTGAATGTGCATCAAAAATTTTTACGCACATTCGGCGCAAACAGAGTATAAATATGCCCCTCAGTGACTTACAGATTTTGAGGCCTAGCAGTCCTACTACAATACTGTTACCAAGAAAAAAAAACATCAAAATACAAACTACTCTCAGCTGTAAACAAAAAGTTCCAGCCATGAAAGAAATTAAAAAGACAATGAATGGTGGGAGAGGTTACTATTTTTGGGTCCCCCAAACTCAGTGTGGGGGTTCAGAGTTCACAGATAGAAAGAGTGTGTTGTGCCAAATGTTTTCATGGTAGTCCTATTGTTGTAAGACCACCATAGGCTAAGTTGTGGGCAAAAATGTTTTGATAAAGAAATGCCAGCAAAGCATTATTTGACAAGTTTCCAGGGTGCAGAGAATATCATAGTGTGAGCTCTCCCACTGTGCCAGGAGAGCCATGTTGAGGATTTCTGTGTTTTTTACTGTTGTAACTGCTCCAGTTTGTATATTTGTTACTGCTAAACTTGTGGCAGTCATGTAAAACGCTCCATAGATCATGTTTGCGCTATATGAAACTTAACTGTTATGTAAAGCGTACCTTCGATCGAGCTCAAGCTATGTGAAACTTAATGTACTCATGTAAAGCCCTTCTCTGATCGAGCTTGCGCTCTATGAACAGTTTAAAAAAAATGAAATAAATGTGAAATAATTAAACAGGAAACAGTGGCATGCCCAAAACAAGGAAGAGGAAGAAACAACATACAGCCACACAGTGTGAAGCAAAAGAAAAAAATAGCGCGCCAAACTAAGGTATCTCGCTGATCGTGCAATAATCCATAAAATGGGGTCAGTCTCCAAGGTGTTAACAAAGCAGCCTCCAGGCAGGACAAACGTAAAGCATTTCCCTATGAAATCAAGGGAATTTTGAAAGGCAGGCCCAGGACCGAATGAAAGTGATGGGCATGAGATGGGCGTGGTTAAAGCCCACAGAATAAATTGCAATAGGTCGCTCCTATGCTTGACCTAAAAAGGCACCCAATTACCAAACTTGAGAGGCCCAAACATGTGTTTAACAAGTAATGATTTTGGTTGGTAGGAAGACCAACGGAAACAGCACCTACTGTGCTCAAAAGGTAGCCAATTGAAATTGGGGTCTGTGGTCATCTTCAATCCATGGGTAGTTCCAGAACCTTTAAGACTAGTAAGACTTTTCCAACAGTTTCCCAATGGAGCATCCAACTGCATCTTACTGGAAATTACACCAAGATCTAGGGAGAAGAGAAAAACACTGTCTCTCTGAAGATGTGATTGGGGAGACTAGATCAGAGTAGGCAACTGATCAGGATAGTGTGTTGCTGTCCCTCTTGTTCACTGCTTCCCATCAGAGGCTGGGGAAATGCCTAGAATGTTGAGGGGCCCCACAGATGAGCTCCACTTTGAAGACTGGGAGAGGAGTTGCCCTTGAGGGAAAAAAAACGTATAACTTCCCAGATCTGGAGGACAAGAGCAAGGACCAGATGAACTGAAGCACACATGAAGCGTGTAGCAAATTCGCGTTTCCTAGATTTTGTTTGCCTTTTTCTAAGCCCTTTTTTGCTGGCTTTAGGGCTCTGCAATTGTACCACTGCTAAACAGCAGTGAAGTGCCAATACATCCTTTTTAAAGCATATGCTGTGCATTGGATAACCCTATCTGGGCTGTTGTACTTCCCTATAAATATACTGTAATAGTGCTTTAAAAGTGCCTATGACATGGAAAACTAAATATCACAGGGGGCTGTGGTGTGTATTTACACCATCCACATATGACAAAAATATATTTCTGCCAGGAACACCGCTGTGCTCTTGAAATGCAGCAAATTAAACGTACTGCAAAAACAATCCCATTTTTATATATTCACTCCTAAAGGGTACTTTATAAGGCCACTGGGCAGAAACAGGGCACGCTATATACCGGAGTTAGTGTGCCCTCAAAATTAAATAAAAGCCATAAGTTAATTCACTATGTAGGCCTGGCATACCTTTTTCCACTAAGCCTAAATGGAATTTAAATATTTTTTCCATCTGCGTAAGAAAGTACTAGAGAAATGCTTCAAAATAAATGTATTCACTGTTTGTTTTTAAAATCTTAATTAACGATGGATTTAAATCTTTGATCACTTAAGCAGAAAAGTAACTTTGAAAAAATGTAATTTAAGCTGACCAAGCCAGAACATGCTTAAAACCAGTTCTACTAATCATCACATCTACAGGTCTGGAATACAGATTCTTGCCTGGAGACTTACAAAATCCTGGCTCGGGAGACAATGGCTTGCATCTGGCCTAGAAAAGTCCAATAGATATTAGCTAACCCCTGCACTAAGTGGTAGAAGTTTTATATGGGGGTGGACAATGACAGTTGGAAAAAGTGTAGAGTTAGCACTCTTCTTTTGACTTGGTTGCCAGTGAGGGCTTCTCCTACTCATTCCCAGGACACTCAGACAGCTTGTCCCAAGTCCCAGTTGGAAGGTAATCCAGTTTATGTGCCGACTGATAGGGGTGTGACCAAGAAGCTGAAAACCATATTGAAACAGTAGCTCTAGGACAGTTTTATAGTAAGGCAAAAAGAATGTGCTGCACAATTATGTGGGGGAAGTTGAATTCCTCTACTCTCTGGCTAGCAGAGGATAAATCTGGCTGTAGCACTACTACCACCTCCTCAGAACATTCCTGGACCTTAGAAGACGTCATCTGAAGAAGAAGGCCCTGCTGGAAGAAGAATCCACACTTCTGACTCCTGTTGGAAGAAAATGACTCATACAAGAATCCCTGAATCCTGCTGGTACCAAGGGACTGGACGCAAAAGGCAGATGGATTCCTGACCTCAAGAGGGCCCATCTGACTAAAGAGGACTAGACCTGCAGGAAACTGGAAAAGCTAGATGGTACAAGATTGATCATAAGAAGCTTTCCCATCAGTTGGGGACTGTGGTGGTCACTATGAACATGGCGGTAAACACTGCACCGCTGGCAGTAACTACCGCCAACAGGTTGGCGGTCCGGACCGGCAAATAATGAAGCATATGAAAAACAAGTAGCGGTCCATCCACACACCACCATCTTTGTAGTCCCGACGAGGACGGAGGAGGACACCCACAGCCGGCGGAAAGGTCCTACCCGCCCATCAAATAATGAAACACCAGACCGCCATCAGTTCCGGGGTGGGAACCACCGCCAGGCAAAGTGTGGTGGAAACGAACAATATAAAAGGAAACACTCACCGGAGGCACACAGAAAACGCTGACGCAGACATGGAGAGAGAGTTGGAAATAATCCCAATGCTGCTTCTTGCCATATTCCTCCAGGACCGCGACTGACGACGAAGACGACGATAGTAAATACCGCAGCCTAGTACACAAGGGAAGAAAGGGCACAGCTACACACCCACCCCACTCACCCTGCAACACAATCACAACCCATCCCACATCCCAAGCCAAACATACCATAACAAAATGTACTTACCAGACACAAGCCAACAAAGACCTGCACCAAAGTACACACATGTGCACACCACACCCCCACAGTGAAACGCTGAACAACGTCACTACATTGTGCCAACAGCACTACTGGGCACAGAAATTTATTTAAATCTAAGAACCGTAATGTCCAAATAAGCCATTGGCCAGTCCATTCTTAAATTCCAGAAGGGCCAATATAGGCCGAGCTTGACTCCCACATGTGCAAAGGGTACTCCACTCGAAAGGGGCATCAATGGGGCAGTTAGGCACCTCAGAGAACAGAGGGATGGGGTGGCGGGGTTGGGACTTACGCCTGGAAGGGGGGGGGGCTTAGGCTTAGGTTTGGGAGGTGGAGGGGGTTTGGGCTGGCCCTTGGAAGGAGGGGGAGTGCGCTTGGACTGGGGGTGGCAGAGGGAACTGGGGCAACACGGGGCCTCTTCCTCCCTGGAGAAGGGGCTCGGAAATGGGAAGTGCAGACTGGGGCGGACTTGGATGAGGAAGGAGTGGACTGGGCAAGGACATGGGCACGTTTAGGGATAAGACAGGGTGGGCCAGTGTGTTCAAACAGGTCAACACAGGATAGGAAAAGCTTCTTAGGTGCAGTTGGAGGGGATTTGGGGGCAGGTCTGGGAGTGGAGGTTAAAGGAGTGCTTGTATCAGGTGTAGGTGTGCCGGACGTGGATGCAGGTGCCTGTAAAGTATGCATATGTGTGGTGGATGTGTGTGGTCTGGATTTCTGGAATGTTTGAGTGTTTTAGGTGGAGGGGGGTGGACACAGTGGGACAAGACAGGCTGCCAGTGTACATGGATGTTGTCTGGGTGTCTGCAGGTCTGGTGAGTGTGCTGCAAGTGTTTGTCAATGAGGTCGTGGTGAGTGGAGGTGTGGTGTCTGGGGTGCATGTCTGGATTTCAGATGTTGTGGTTACTGCATGAATGGGGGCAGCAGCAGTGACTGAGGGTGCAGTGCAGGTGGGTGTGCATGGTGAGGTGACAGACAGGGAGACGGGCGAGGTCAACACACTAGGGGAAGTGGATGTTGTTGTGTGTGCTATTGTATGTTGGGTGTGTGCCTGCCTATGGTGGGAAGTGTGGCCCTCTGTTTTTCAGTGTGCTTCTTGTGTGTTGATCTGTGTGCAAGGCTGTCTGTATGTGTGCTTGGGATGGGTGAAGGGAGTGGGGTGCTGGAAGGGGGAGAGGTGGTGGGAGGGGGGACGGAAAGACCAGGGACACTGGCTGCCGTCAAAGAGGAGGCCAGAGCATAAAAAGAACTCTGTAGGCCAGACATGGCACTGTGAATGCCCTCCAGGTATGCACTGCATTGCTGCATCTGGGATGCTAGCCCCTGGATGGCACTCACAATTGTTTTCTGCCCTACAGAGATGGTGCTCAGGAGGTCAGTAGCCTCCTCTGTGAGGGCAGCCGGGCAGGCTGGGGTAGGGGATGAGATGCCTGGGGCAAAGGAGACACCCACCCTCCTGGGTGAGCAGGCACGGGCAACTCGGTGGGGAGCAACAGGGAGGGCAGTGGTGGTATGGAGGGTGGCGGAGGATGGCAAAGATTGGGTGGGCCCGGTAGGGTTTGCCACCAGCAGGGAGCTGCCATCGGAGGAGGTATCAGAGTCACTACCTCCAGTGGTAGTTGCCTCCCTCATGGTACCCCCCTCACCCTCCAACCCACTGGTCCCCTTGGTGTCGCTTGACTCTGCCTCCTTGGAACCATGGGCTGCTGCATCCCCACTCACCGGTGCCTCAGCTCCCTTGCCAGATGATGCTAATGTACACAAACGACACAAGAGCACAGGGGTGGGGAAACAAAACAAGGGAGAACTTTGTCATATCCTGAATATATGTACATTTTGGCTCACACACACTCTCCCATTTAGGTCACGCACGTACACTCAGCACAGACAACATTCATAATGAATGTGGCCCTGACTAGTGGTCATGACCCCAGAATACACCACATAACCTTCATGAAACACAAACCTGATACACTGTGTGGAGTGCACCTAGGAGAGACCATGCCCCAGCAATGCACTTACAAGTTCATAAGGCCACAATGAATACCAGATGACAGAAAGGGGGCCCCTCATAGGGCTATAGAGACTGCCCAAACTAGCCCTTACACCATCCCAAGGACTTGGAGGGGGCAGGACTGCAGGAACACACCTGTCCAAGTGCCTGGCACTACAATGCATACATACCACAGCACCCAAATACATCCATCAAAGTGTTATCACAAAAGTGTTGGTACTCACCCTCTTGTGGCTGCTGTGCTGCCTTCAAGTGCCCATCCAGATCAGGATAGGCCACTGCCAGAATGCGGGCCATTGGGGGGGTCAGGGTCCGATGGGCACCCCTTCCTCGTTGGGAGGCCTTCCCCAGCTGGGCCTCTCCACCTTCCTGGCCCAGCGCCTGAGGTCCTCCCACTGCTTCCTGCAGTAGTGCTCCCCCGGTTGTAGACCCCCAGGGTCCGCACCTCCTTGACGATGGCTGCCACAGGCCTTTCTTTTGATGGGTGCTGACCTGCATGGGACAGAGTAAAGAAACAGACATCAGTATGTGTGCACCAAATAGAAATGTCATGTTGTTCCATGTGGAATGGCCATTGTTGACAGGCATGTTTTCAACTCACAGGCAGAACGTGACAGACAATCTCTGGCTGGGCAGTCACACATCGAACCCACATGCATACAGGCATCACCACAATCACACACATCTAAGCATGACAGATGCCAACTCACCTGCTCCTCTGGTCACCCATACAACTTCACATACAGGGGTAGGACCCAGTCCAACAGCTTCTCCAGCTCCTCCGCGGTGAAGGTCGGGCCCGTTCCCCTGTAATCCATGCCATCTCGGGACCAGAGTCAGGACTCAGCAGCACACGCAGTGGAGTACTACCCTTCACGGGAATCAGGAGTTAAGTGTCAAGGGTCTGACAAAATGCCGTAGGTACCACTGCGGTATGCTCTGTCACCACCGGCTGTGATTATGATTGGCGTAAGTTCCCCATTGACAACCATGCAATCCAATATCAGGTGCACAGCGGTGAACATCGCCTTCCACCTTGACGACTAACGCCAGCGGAATGTCACTTCCACCCTATCATACCTGGATGGCAGGAGGGTGCCATTTTGCTAACATCACGTCACTATAGCCTGCCAGGGACCTCATCCAGGGCCCCAATCTCTCTCCCCTTCATCACTTGCTGACATGATTCTATAATCCTCACATGTACCCACCTTTGGAAGTGTGTCCACACAGTGATGCCATTATGACAGAGTTAACTCAGCACACATGTGCATGACGGTATACCTCATATTTTCCGTTTGTGTGTGTTACCTACGTGTCGCACTTTAAAAAATACAGTGACATCATGGGATGCAAGTGTAAGTTGACACTCAGAATATTTTCTTTCCTCCCCCATAGGTACAGACACATGTGGCGAGGGAGGGCCCCATCTGTATACAGACCACTGGTAGATCTGGAAACTTTGGAGGCATGTAACATCATTATCACCTACAGACTCAATAGAGCTACAATCCATGACCTTGGTGCATTAATGGATCCTGTTCTGAAACCAGCAAATTGAAATCAGCATGCCATCCCTACAACTGTGCAAGAGCTATCTGTGCTCCATTGTTTGGCTACAGGCTCATTTCAGGTGACAGTGGGCATGGGTGCTGGGATCTCACAGCCAATGTTCATCCAAATTCTGTCCAAATTCCTGGATGCCTACGTTCATCACTTGCAAACATATGTCCAGTTTCCCCAAAGGGCTGAACTTCCCACCATCAAATCTGGATTTTAGGCCTTTGCTAATATACCCCATGTGATAGGTGCCATTGATGGAACCCACATAGGTCTCATACCCTCAAGAGTGAATGAACAGGTGTATAGGAATTGGAAGAACTATCACTCCATGAATGTACAATTGGTGTGTACGGCTGATCAGTACATATCACATGTCAATGCCAGGTTCCCAGGCTCAGCCCCTGATTCATTTGTCCTGAGAAACAGCAGTGTGCCACACATGATGGAACAACTACAAGGGGACAGAGGATGGCTCATAGGTGAGTGTGTATGACTCTGGATCAATACATAGCTGACAGCCAGGCTGTATGCAATTAAAGGCAGTTTGTTCAAGTCCACTTTCACCCACTTTTGCAGGTGTTTCTGGCTACCCCAACTTGCAATGGCTTCTGACACCAGTGAGGAATCCCAGGACAGATGCAGCAAGGAATTATAATGAGGTCCATGGACGTACTAGGAGGGTGATTGAGTGCACTATAGGTCTCCTGAAGTCTAGATTTTGTTGCCTCCATCTCTCTGGGGGATCCCTGTGCTAGGTCTCTGACAAGGTGTGTAAGATAGTGGTGGCCTGCTGCATGCTGTACAACTTGGCTGTGAGGAAAACGATCCCCCTCCTGAAAGAGGAGGGTGCTGTCCAACAAGCCCTGCAACCTCAGAGAGAGGGTGACAGTGATGGTGAGGAAGAAGAGGGGGTAGATCTCAACTCCAGGACCCAGCTAATCCGCCTATACTGCCAGTGACTGTAAGGCACTGTTAAATGATGCTGTTGTATTTACTGCATATTTTCAGTCTGACTAATGTAATTAGTAATGCAGTGTCTATTGTCATTGACAATGCTAACTGAAGACTGAAGTGGCATGTGCCAGGAAACCCAATATTATGTACAGTGTGACATACTTCAGACACTACAGTTCATTGGATCCCCTCCAGCAATAAAGGTGTGCTTTATGATATTAACTGGCTAATGCATACACACTCACAATTCATATCTCATATTGACGAGGGACATACGATTTGAGTGCATAGGTGTATTTATTGAATGGCAAAATATACATATTTGTTGGGACAGTGAAAAGGAGGGGCACATGGTGCAAATACATACTCAGGTACATATGCTAAGCTGTTGGTAGCACTGTGTGTTGGTCCATGTGGCCATTGGAAGTTGGTGGCAATGGCATGTCAACAAGGTTGCTCAAGGGAGACAGTTCAGGGCAGAGTCACTTCCTAGCGCTGGGCTTAGTCTTGGCTGGTGTTTCAGTGGCATTTCTGGGTCTGAGGGCACGTTTGTGAAGGTAAAGCTGGGCTACAGGGGTAGGGGTGCTGGTTTCCTGTGTGTCCTCTGGCAGTGCCACCAGACCAGTAGCTGTTGAAAATGTAGATAGCAGGTGTAAGGAAATGCCTCTTTGGCATGGTTACCCCATGACTTTTAGCCTTTTGTTGATGCCAGTTATGATTGAAAGTGTGCTGGGACCGTGCTAACCAGACCCCAGTACATGTGTTCTTTCCCTAAACTGTACCTTTGTTCCCACAATTGGCACAGCCCTAGTACCCAGATAAGTCCCTTGTAAATCGTACCCCTGGCACCAAGGGCCCTGATGCCAGGGAAGGTCTCTAAGGGCTGCAGCATGTCTTATGCCACCCTGGGGACTCCTCACTCAGCACATGCACACTGCCTCACAGCTTGTGTGTGCTGGTGGGGAGAAAATGACTAAGTCGACATGGCACTCCCTTCAGGGTGCCATTCCCACCTCACACTGCCTGTGGCATAGGTAAGTCACCCCTTTATCAGGCCTTACAGCCCTAAGGCAGGGTGCACTATACCGCATGTGAGGGCATATGTGCATGAGCACTATGACCCTACAGTGTCTAAGCAAAACCTTAGACATTGTAAGTGCAGGGTAGCCATAAAGAGTATGGGGTCTGGGAGTTTGTCAAATAAGAACTCCACAGTTCCATAATGGCTACACTGAAATCTGGGAAGTTTGGTATCAAACTTCTCAGCAAAATAAATGCACACTGATGCCAGTGTGGAATTTATTGTAAAATGCACCCATAGGGCATCTTAGAGATACCCCCTGAATACCAGTCTGCGACAGACCTGCAGGTTTGGGGCACGCAGCTCCTTCCTTCTGCCCTACCGGCAGAAAACACCTTTCAGGCTCCAGCCGGGACCTCACCGGTCCATGCTGCAGTGATGCTCACACCAAAGCAGATGCCAGCCCAAGCCCCAGGCACCACATAAAGCGCTTGTCAGTGCGCTCAGATAATAATTGACACAATCGCTCTTCACGCGCTTAAGTAAAAAAACAGAGCGCTCTGAAGCGCTTCAGATCAGATGAGCACACTTCCCTCACACTGGGGAACAAAGAAAGTGAAGCGCTCTTCCAGCGCTATGGAGATCAATTAGCTGCAGCACTCTTCAGTGCTGTGAGGCAGGAAGAGCCACAGGGGGCACACCACCCTGCCCCTGGAGACAATAAAAGGGGCACAGGGCCCAAGCAGGCAGGTCAGCACAAAGTGTTGAAGGCAGTGGCAGTTCCTATTAGTGACCCAGCAGGTCACAGATCAGCGCAACAGCAGCAGTCCAAAGGCAGTTCCTGAAGAGTCCTTCCAGCAGCAGCCTGTGTCCAGTTCAGTAGTCCATTACAGTCTAACAGTATGGGGAAAAGCCCCTGTGCTTATACTTATTTTGCGCATTCTCCACAAAAAGTGGAGAACCGGTTTCAACCAGTACTAACTGGATCAAAGAGTGTCCCCTCTCTCCTCTAGCACAGGATCTAGACATCAATGGGGGGAAACTACCCCTTTGTGTGAGGCCGGGGCACAGCCTTTACAAATGCAGGTGTGCCCCGCCTCTCCCTCTCTCATCCCAGAAAGACCATTCAATATGCAGATGCACCGATGTGAAACCTCCACCTTCTCCGTGTACAGGCTGTCTGAAAAGTATGCACAGCTCTGACTCTGCCCCAGATGTGGATTGGAGTCAAGCTGCAAAACACCAGAGTCATAAGCACAGAGAAATGCCCACTTTCTAAAAGTGACATTTCAATAATGGTAATAAAAAAAACACCGACACCATTAAGCTGCATTTCTCACTACCATTACAACCATACCAAACATGTCTACACTACCCCTCATAGATTAGACAATGCCACCTAAACATAATGTAGGGCATTTCCAATGCAATCCTGCAAGAAAGGCAGCACTGCAGTGTGAATTTAAATAGGCTGTTTGTCACTACCAGGCGAGACCACACAACCAGGCCCATGTGCTACCTTTTACATACATAGTACCCTGCCCATAGGGCTAGCTAGGGCCTACCTAAGGGGTGACTTATAGATAGTAAAAGGTGAGTTCCAGGTCTGGCAAGTAAATTTAGATGCCAGGTCCCTGTGAGCGCATGAAGGACCTGTGGTAGCAGGCCTGGGAGAGGTTTGAAAGGCTACTTCCGTGGGATGTGCAAGCTGGTCTGCAGGACCACTAGTAGCATTTAATTTACACGTCCTGGGTATAGGCATACCACTGTACAAGGGACTTACAGGTAAATTAAATGTGCCAATTAGGTCTAAGCCAATCAAACCAAATTTAGAAGGGAGACCACATGCACTTTAGCACTGATCAGCAGTGATAAAGTGCTCAGAGTCCTAGAGCTGACAAAAAAAGGTCAGACAAAACAGGAGGAGGAAGGCAAAAAGTTTAGGTTTGACTCTGTAAAAAGGGCGAGGTCCAACAATCTGCTACAAAGACAGGTTCAAAGTTAAAAAGAAGGCTCTATTCTAAACGTAATTCAATATGCCTACATACATGCAGTGGGTGACAGAGTAATGTGTGTATTGTGTTGTAGTAATTAAAAAGTATGTTTATGATGCCACCCTCAGATGCACATGTAACCCCAATGTGAAGTGTTGTTACTTTCCAATGAGCCATGTGCCACCAAAATCTCCAGCCAAGTGACATGCAGGAAGTGACTGACAGAAAATTTAACTTGTATGTGTGCTTCCAGGAAAGACAATGGCATTGCAGACAGCTTGCATGTTGATGGGGTGCCAGTATTGGTGGTCGCTGAAAAGATGGGCTGAATAGTGAGGTGGCTGGGTGCATTCATTGGCACTTAGCACACCAAGGGAAATGTCTTGTTACCCCTCTCCTTTCCACAAGTGTCTGTGGCATAATGATAAACAGGTGCTCTACTTTATCTGTAACTAATAATAAGTATATAGCAGTCCGATATCCTATGTGTATCATTGGCTTATTATACTTAGGTCATATTATCCTTAACTTTATTGTTGTTTTTATGAAGATCATGGTATCTTCATATGTATTCGAGTAGCTCATATAGTAGTTTTCTCTACATTGGTTCATTCCTTGCTTGAGCTACACTCATTGGTACAGGGAATCCCCTTATAACTATTTTCCTATGATTACAAGGGGTGTTGCCAGCGTATTTTCTACAAGAGAGTGTTAAAGTAGCAGTGGTTGGCCGTGTACCCTACTG